>NC_135877.1:7473399-7513399 GCF_031162955.1 Sander vitreus | reverse complement strand
ATGTGTCAGTTTGACCACATCATTCCCTGCATCTTTCCATCCACTGCCAGACTAGCTCCTTCAAAATGTCTCTTCTCTGTGTTTTGGTTGCTTTGGCTTTTTCTCCGTTTCTCCCTATGTGTATATTTCTGATCTGTTTGTGCGAACAAATGAGGCTGTGTAAGCGTACGCAGTCTGTTTCCACTATTTTCAGCTCTGACTGGAAATTTTTATACAAAAGCCAAGCGCCTCGGAGAACCAAAAAAAAAAAATAATTCAAATCATAGAAGACATAATTAGAATACAAAATTAGAATATGAAATAACATAAATAACAGAGTATTCATGCTTTGTATGTATGAAATAAAACATGTTAACAGCTGAGCAAGTAGAGATGAAAACCATATCACAAGACCTTTGTTGACTTAAATAAAATGAGAATAGAAAAATGATGTTTCTAAGCCTCAAAGTACATTTTAAACAATTCTAATTTCAGGCTCATGTCTAAAAGAACAATCATTTCCTTTCAGAAAAACCTTCTTCTACAAACTCCGACAAACTCTCCATCATCGGCTATTTTCAATCAAAAACTGCCAGGTGAATTTGAACAACAATTTGATTTAAAAAGAAGAGAAGAAGAAAAAGAGGAAAAGGGGAATGAGTGTTGAAAAGTAGAAGAAGAGGAAGTTCAGTGAGAGGATTAAAGAAGAAGCATGGGTGAAGAAGGCGAGCGGACACTTACAGAGACGCAGGAACCGAGAGCATCGCGACCACCGAGGCTGGAGAGCACACACACTGGCAACTCACACACACTCCGCTCCGCAGAGAGACTACTGCTTGACACACAGACACACACACACACACACACACACACACGGAATGGAAGATACCCCTCTATAGCTCACACACACATATATCCACATACGAACGCATACACACACACACATATACGCACACACACACATACACACACGGCCAGAGACACAGTGATGGAGTGCATTACTGGAAAGCAAGAGTTTTAAGCTCTCTCCTCCTAAGTCATTGTAATCCCTGCATTTATCTCCATACATTCTGCTTTTCGGTGTAATCCTTTAAATTTTTAATTCCTCCTAGCTGTTGTTATCTTTTTTTTTTCTTTTTCTCTCTCCTCAACCACTTTGCCGGATTGAACGGTTTATTAAAAACACATTTTTGCCACATCTAAAATGTGTTCTTAATTCAAAGGGTCCCCTGAAATCCTCCCTCTCCCCAACCCCACCGACCCCAGTTTAACTCGGAACAAAAGATTAGTTTCATCGGGCAAAACAGAGCGCTACTTTAATGCAATAAAAGTCAAGTAGGAGAAGGGTGTGTTTGCATATGTTAGTATTAAAACGCCGGGTATTATAACATAATCTGTCTCTCACAGCATTAGCATCAAACAGCCATTATTCCACAGGCAAAAGCCACTTGTGTTGACAGTGTCGGAAAAGGGCAAGGTTAGAAGGTTCGCATCTCTAAATGAAGCGGGCCCGCACAAACATCAGAGGGGCACAGTGAGATTACCATTAGCATAAGGCAAGAAAACAACAACAACATCCACTACCATGCAGATTGACAAAAGGATTACTCAGGGGTTTGCATGTATTGAATTTGGATTAGGTGAAAAATAAATCACAAATAATTAAATGTCAAAAGATGAGGCTGAGCAGGAGGGCAGTGTGCAAACATCACAAATTCGGATTGAAAAAGTTCTTCATTTATCTTTATCTTAATTTTTTTAAATTCTCTATATCGTTTTGACTTGTTGTAAGCACCAGGCTGTTAGAGAATGTCACGTATAAACAGCTCATAGAGTAAAGCAGAAGTTAATAAAGTTAATACAGTTGTGGTGAGCAGTGGAGATGAGAATAGAGGAGGGGATCACACATTCTGACTTTGACAAAACACACACACACGCGCACACACACACACACACACACACACACACACACAAACAGTTTAAGCACTTTGTCTATGGAGGTATTGAATTGAATCAACACAACTGAGGAGGAAAGAAGGGACAGTTCTGTTACTTCTGGGAAAAACATGCATGAATACACACACACACACTTATATATATATATATATATATATATATATATAATGCCTGCTTTGCCCCGGCTTTGCATATGGTATCTCTTTCAAAAGAATAGGAGTCAATCATCAACTCTCCTTTATCATCTCTGACACTGTCACACATACACTCTCCAGCCTCAAACTGACTCGCCGACTCGCTGAGACACTTGCATGCTTTTCACACACACACACACACACACACACACACACACACACACACACACACACACACAGACCGAGTCTTCTCTTCACACACATGCCTTTCTACTTTCTAGCCCTATCCTCCCTGCCCTCCCTAGCTCTGTCCCGCTTCGTCCTGTCGTCCGTCTCTGTCATCTCCACATGAATGTGTGTGTTTGTGTGTGTGTGTGTGTGTGTGTGTGTGTGTGTGTGTGTGTGTGTGTAAGAAAGCGGTACGTACCTGTTACACTCCTGAGGTAGCTCAGGCTCAGTGAGCATGCTGGAGTAAGGGTCCGTGTCTCTTGTCAACAACAACATAAAACAGTCCCACAAATGCTCAGATGAATAAGGTTAGTCTCCCCAAAACAAAACGGGATAGAAGTGATCCTTCAACCTCTCACACACACTGCTGATTCTCGTTCTCTCTCTCTCTCTCTCTCTCTGTGTTCCTCTCTGTCTCTCTACTCACACACACTTTCAGCCTTACACCCTCTCTCACTCTCTCTCTCTGCCTCTGTCCCTCCTCTTCTCCCTCCCTAGCTGTAAGCTGTGAGATCTAGGCTCAGCTCTTAAAGGGCCAGCAGCAGAGCCTCTTACTGTGTCGCCCAGTGTGTGTGTGTGTGTGTGTGTGTGTGTGTGTGTGTGTGTGTGTGTGTGTGTGTTTGAGAGCAAAGGGGAGGGGCCATTTGACCATAGGGCTCATCACTCTCTGAGTGCAAATGCACAGCAGTGCTGCCCCCTTCCTCAAGTCCATCTCTCTCTCTCTCTCTCTCTCTCTCTCTCTCTCTCTCTCTCACACACACATGGTTTTCACACACTCAGACAACACTCATCATGTAGACACTTCAGAGTGATAAGACCACAGCAAGCCCTCATGCACTTTATTATGCAACAAGAAGCAAATGAATCAATCAGTTCAACTAAAGTAAACTATTTGAAGCACAAGCACTTTTCTGTCTGTTCCATTTTCTCTGCTTTTATACTTTTATGTTTATGGTTCCTCTGGGATTTAAGTTGTAATACATGTTTTCCTCTACCACAAACAGAAATTCTATGAATTAAGAGGTAAATACTAGAAAAATGTTTCAAGTTTTTTGCAGCTTTTTGCTTCTTTTGGGTTGAGGTTGCAACTTGGTGGTGTTGTGAAATTGGTTATTTTGTCGGACCAGCAGTTCAGAACCCAATTATATTACTCAATTAGTCCACTTTAAGATCCTCGAACCAGCAGATATTTGGAATTTGTCCTTAAAAAACTTGTTGCGATTGCTGTTATTTTGCCACAAACTCAAAAAAACTAAAAGAAGAATTACGTGGATTGTCTGTTCTATGAGTCATTAATGTTGTTCCAAAGATAGTTCACATCTACTGTATTTTATTAAGGCTTGCATCAACAGTTAAAAACACTCCTCTAATTCTCTTATTGGATGTTCACATATGAAGGTTTAGTATCTTCCCATATAATTCTCTCTTATTTCTCCTTTTCAAAGATAGTTTTTAAGAGGGGTAATGACAGTACATTGTGCTTTAACTGATTACAATACATTGCAATACTGATAGACCATTAAAACATAAAGACACAATCACAACTGCAGCCTGGAAACCTCTGTTAAAAGTGATAATCTACCTTATAGCTTTCACGGTCGGAACAAAGATAAGAGAAGCTAAAAGTAATACTTTTTACTACATATTTAAAATGCCTTAGAGATCACCCGTGCTTAATTGGATGACTGGTATTGTTCCAGCCTCTTTTACTGTCCCTTTGGTTCCACTATGTTAGTAAAGTGAAGCTGTATCGTGCTTTTCACATGATTGGCTTCGCTAACAGAATCAAGTAACAGAACAGTGGACGTAAAACAAGCCTTGACACAGGATTAATATGAGGTACCCTGAGCTCGAAGCAATTATATTCTCTCTGCGGCAGCTGAATGCCCTGCTACAATGTCCAAAAAAGTGAAATCACATCTCTGATGCATTCAAATAATAACAATGCATCTCTAAATGTTATTTACTTTTTTACTGACTGTCATTATGATCAAACACTAATGTTTGGGGAGATCTTGAATTCATGTTAGAAGTTACATTTAAACTTTATTGGCACTATATTTGTCTATCTTGAAATAAATTGTACTTTCTAACTCCAGTAATGTCAGCCTATACTGATTCATCCATCGCTGTCGATTGAGTCCATGTTCACCCTTTCTTCCCCTCCTACCAGTCCCATGTTTAATTACAGGAACATTTGTAGCCATTAGTTTAAATAGAATGTGTTAATATGATTCTTCTATGCCATTAGGTATTAATGTAGAACAACGACAAGGACCAGCCTTGCAGGTATAATGCATTTTGTTTTGATGCAGCAAGAAGAAGCAGACATTTGATTCTGCGACATGGAACAGTTTTGTTGAAGAGAAGACAGCTGAACACTTTCAACAGAACATATGCTGAAGCTCACATGCACTCACTCACTCACTCACACACACACACACACACACACACATACAAACTGACTGAAACCCTCACCAATCACCCACACCCATTGTGTCCTCAGGTGTATGTACTGTATAGTGTGTGTGTGTGTGTGTGTGTGTGTGTGTGTGTGTGTGTGTGTGTGTGTGTGTGTGTGAGTGAGTGCATGCTGCTTCCAGCCCTTAGTGCTGTCAGTCACTATTAGGAGTGTGTGGTCTACGTGTCACACATACAGCCAATCCAGCTATTGCAGCTATTGTTCTGGAGAGCACAGAGAAAAGCAGAGCTGACAGACTGCCACTTCTGTGATACTTTAACACACACACACACACACACACACACACACACAGGAAGAAGTAGAGAAAGCGAGCCCATTGTCATTGTATCTACTGCACAGTCACACACACACACACACACACACACACACACACACACACACACACACACACACAGTGCACCACCAGTGCCAGTTCTCTTTTATGTATTTTTTTTTTTTTTTACATTAAATAGAACCCTTCACAACATCTGATAACATTACAGATGGGACCTTACTCGTTGTCTGGTGTTAGTTGCATTCAAAGACCTGCCAAACCTGACATAGTGGTAGGTAGTGGAGATGTACTTTTTTTAAAGATTTGGACCGCAGTATGTCTTTTTGTTTTTTTAATTGAGATATTCTTTCGAGAACAACTGAGGCTGGGAGTATCATGGGAAATCAACATGCACTAATGTGACCTCATCCTTTAATTAGGTAGGAAAACATCTCTCTCTATTACATGCATAGAGATACATTCACACAAAACCATTGTTTACAATTGTTAACAACGATATCAATTACCACCTTTACATTGCTAGAATTTATATAAGTTCATATTCGTACAGTACATGTATATAAGACAGCAATATGAATATGTCAACAACAATCTGTGGAATTAGTTTTCTATTTGCCTAATGAAATTCGTGGTCAAATGGAGAGAATACAGTGGGAGGGCTAAATCTAATCACATTCCCTGACTAAACTGTGCTCCGATTGGAAACTCTCCTTGGCCCCGTAAACAGCTGCAAAACCAATGATAACCTCATTTGTGCATTACAGAAACTTAATTTCTCCATTATGTGGCTGATGATCAACATACCGGAGCAGCGCTGACCTAGGCAACCCCCCCAGCGCTATGGAATGAGCCTTGTGTTTGTCATATTTTGAATAGACGTTTATATTGTTGCCATTCACGCATTTGGTATGGCAAATAGCCACTTTCAGACTTTACTTTGCCATGAACTTAGCCGTAAGTCAATCTGACTTGACAATGGATTATATAGTAGATGCAGGCGATAATACAGAAGATACAGAGGATAATGCGACAGTAAACATACCTAAGCGGAAGTGCATAGAAAAAAGTTTCTAATGAGCTTGTATCAATAAGCCTGAGGTCAGGGTTTTCTCATGAAGCCATGCTGCAAATAAAGAGTGTTTAAAAAGCATAGACAGGCAGGATGAAGGGGAAGACATGGAAACAAGCTTGGCACAAAGTTCTCTCGGAGTAACTAGCGTCTCAGGTGTAAGGCATTGTCTGCAGTTAAAACACGTTGATGAGGAATATAAATGAACAAGGCCACCGAGGTGTATTGCATTCTCGATGAGGGAACAAGAACATGAAAAAGGAAACAAAAAGGGGCCAGTTAAGTGATTCATAGGTTCATAATGTGAGCTGTGTTTTTTGAAAGGGCTAGAGGGAGGTGACATGAGAAAGCTGCTTGTACAAGGACAGGCTATGCAACACAAACACACACCAGTGTTTCCGCTGGTTAACATTCTGCTGTGGCGGGCCGACCCCACAAAAAAGAACAAGAAAAATGGTAGTTACTGGATGTAATGTTAACTTCAGTTCTATGAGTGTGAGGGAAGAGGGAGTGAGATGGCGCTTGGTAAGAAAGATGCAACCCATAACCAATTTATCATAGTGTATAAAAATGGAGCGCCATATCAAGACATTTCATAGACCAGACGTTTGTAAAAAGGACCTGCTGATGCGCATTCAACCCGCGCTTGACCCGTTCATATGAGTCAGCCGTCACTCTGTTTGTCACTGTTAGTAGAGACTTCAGTCTGCAGCGTAGTTCATACACTTCACTGACAAATCAGAGAACTGTAGAGTGTACATTCTGCTTTGTGATCAAAAAAGTTTTTGTATCACGTCTACACTTCTGTCCATCCTCAAAATCTCTCTCTCTCTCTCTCTCTCTCTCTCTCATCATCATCACAGGGAAGCTAATAATGTAATACGCAGATAAAACAGATAAAAAATAAAGCAAATCCTCTTACCCATCACAAATACTTGTGAACATTGTCCCCACGCCATCCCTCTCGTTCCACAGGAAACACTGCACACGCACACGCGCACGCACACACACACACACACACACACACACACACACACACAAATGATGAAACAGACTATCAGAGAGAGACAGGAACAAAAAATACCCAGAAGAACCAGCAAAAATTCACAATGCTGCAAGAACACACACTCATGTTCAAACACAGGAAAAAACACACGGACAAGCAGGCATGTACACACATACCACACACACACACACACACACACACACACACACACACACACAGAGTCCATTACAATGAAACCGTTGATAGGAGGCCCCTGTGTCGGGACCCTAACAGCTGTAGTGCATTAGGGGCCGACCATGTGCAGGGGCAGGGAGAGACCGGCAGTAAACAATCCAAAAGCCTGAAGACACACACACACACACACACACACATACACACACACAAAGTCACACACATCACACACACTTTTTCCGCAACATATTATGCAAATGCAGAGACACACGTTGAACACAATGTGGCATATCAGTAGCTATAGACCTGAGACCTTTTTTTGTAGAAAACCCTAGTAAATGACACTGTTTGCATTTAAATCACAGAGAAATGAGCACGCTAGGGCTTGTTGAATATTGCTGTGCCGTGAATCAAAATTCTAGGAGCCCAAAATCTGGCAATGTTTTTTTAGAATTTCAATCGTAGCCATTTGCCACGAGATGAAAACGGTCAGCAATTGCGTTATGAATGATGTTGATATTGATGATTGATTATTCAGCCCGCTATCCAAAAGATTTATGTTGTATGAAGCCGCAGCACACAATTGACGCCCAATGCCGATGTTCAGTGCCAGTGCAGGAAGACGTGAGCTAATTACTGTATGTAGCAAGGCGGAAAGTGAGGCTGTGAAGATTGGAGCGATGGATGGGTGTGTGCCAGAGTTTGTGTCACAAATTAACAATTTAAGTTGGCTTTTTTGATACATGTAACAACAATCTCTCCACTACTTTAACCATGTGGTAGTTGCCATATACAGATATTGATATGGTCCTCATCAGCGGATGTACTTTGTTCAGTTGTCATGGAAATGTAGATGTTCAAACTTTCCATAATTTTGAGCACCTCGAGGACTTTTTCGTCAACATTGGCTCAAAGGTTGAGAGAAAAAGCAGTTGACAAAACTTCTGTCAAGGGGGATATACATCTAGGTGGAGATAATATCATGAAAACTAAATGAGAAAACTGATTAATTGAACATTAACCTTTTGCAGAATTGTTCAATATCAACATTGTGTCTGGTGATAGGGACCCTAGAGTGGTGCTCCCTCAGGATAAGCTACTAGTGGAATAACAGTGGACTGAGTAAAGCTTACATCAGCCACAGTTATAACTTTGGCACCCACAGCAGCTCAGCTATGCCAGCATTAATACATTAATGACACCAAGACACAACAATGGAAAGAAAACCAAAAGGAAAACTTGACTAGTGTCAAGTGAAGAGATGCCTTATTTCAATCGACAAGTCAACAAACGCACCCAAAACCAAAATGCATTCAAAACGTGCAGGGAAAACGTAGATCTAAATATAGTTGTGATGTCTTACTGTTACCCTACAAACTTATGTTTTTGACATTGTATCAGATATCATATTCTAGGCTACATCCTAGGACAGTCTGTCAAAAATGTCAGATATGATCAACAATTTAGAATTGAGCATGCAGCTCGTCTCAGTCTCAGGGTGGGTTCATATATCAATACCTCTGGCATATTTTCTTCTCTCTCTCTTCTTTCCTGGGAGAGGAGGAGAGAGGAGAAGCCAGCGTGGAGAGGCACTAGCCCTTGTGAAGTGGCTTTATCGTGGGGAGACACGTGCAGGCAAAGGACCCCGTCTGAAGGCTGAGTGGCAGGCGGCAGAAGCCATTAAGATAGAGCCGCTATCTCTTGCTGCCAGGGCCCTTCTTAATACAGGCGGGGGGCTCGGGCCGCTCTCATCCACACACACTCACACACACCTTCTATCCTGTGGTACTTGAACAGACATGCGGTGACATGGATGTAGACATGTGCACGATCATTTACACTTACAAGCAACTCTTTCTCTCTGTCTCTGTGAGTCCATAGTGACAATGGTGGACGTAGCATCCGTGATGTCACCCGTTGGTTTGTGTACTGCCGTTTTGAAGCCTCGAGTTTGGCGATACGGGCGTCGCCATCTTGGTTTTTTGCAACCGAATGTGACTGATTTTTGACGAGAGGGTGGAGCTGGGGAGGATGACGCGGCCAACCCAGTGTTGCAATGGCTAAGCAAAACGTCAAAGGGCCTGTTTACATGATGACGCTCGCGGGTGAAAACGAAGAAAATATTTTATCGGATGTGCCTTTCGTTTATACGCGACAGCGTTTTTGGGGCTTAAAAACGCAAAAAAGTGAAACCATCCTCCAGAGTGGAAATCTTAAAAACGCTCCACTGTCGCGTTACCGTCTAAAGGGTAAAAACGCAAAAGTCTGAAGACAGCGGTGTGGAGAGAGACGAGAAAAAGGCGTCCAGGTAGTCTGTTGTTACGGAGTAGGCTACAGAAATTATAGGCCCCTGTTATCTAAAAGATTTTCAATGTAATGGCTCAATATTTAAATGATTTCGACAATGTGGATAAGGATGTTATAGTTCGATGACCATATGTAGGCTATTCATTTGAGCCAGAGTAGGCTGCAACGTTGCAGATGAAGAGAAAGAGAGAGAGCGAGTGGCAGCGGCCAGCGGGCAGAGGAGGGTCTGCTTCAGCCTCCTCTGCCCGCTGCCTCTTGCTCTCAAGCAGCGGCTGAAGGGCTGCGAGGCTCAGGATATTGGTAGTGCTCCCGTGGGTGCTGTGCTGTGGCTTATCACGGTTGACTGTGCCGGTCACCATCAGACAAACATGTAACTCCACCTCCTCGTCTTTCCAGACAAGCTTTTGTTGTTCCCTTCGACATGTTTTGGTTTCACGCTACTAAGGAGAAACCAAAAGATGGAAGGTTCTACGTAGGCACGCGGCCTTGGTGGTGTTGTGTGGCAATGCCACCTAGCCGCCTGGCATGCATACTACATCAAATTTCACACACTTTTGCCGTCGCCATATGCACGCAGATTTCCCCACCAAAACTCTCGTCTAAACGCGGAATAAAAACTGAGAACGCCACTTTTGCGTTTTCTCTTCAGATCGTTTCCGTCTAAACATAGCCTAAGAGGGAAGGTTTTTCAACCTAAGCAGATTTTTTATTGTCGACATAATATCTATATATTGCCCAAATGTTCCAATGCACTTTGATGACGTGAAAACACACATTGAGAGGGTCAAAGTTCAAGATTAACGTGTAGCCACCTCCCTAAAGCGTCCCTTGCTTTATCATCAATTTAAAATAAATGGGACCATCATTTACAAAATGAACACCATGCTGTATTGAAGAAGACTTGAAAGTAGCAATTGAAACAGACTTCTTTTTGCAACCAGTGAAGTTGCCCCCTGCCAGAAATTGGACAGAATTTAAGTTTTAGGGATTTCCGCATTGGCTTCACTTTTCAGGCCCGAAAGCTTTGTCCATTATTTTTACAGTCTATGGTGTCTGATGTCTGTTCCACCTCCAAAACCCATCAATTCCTGCACAGAAAAGTGGGTAGGTAGACAGGTAGAGACCAAAAGACAAATTGCTCTCTGCCACTTTTACCACCAGTAGGGTTGTGTCAGTAATGTGACATAAAGTGTACACCAGATTCACTCTTTTTAGGATATCCAGGTATGAAGAGAACTATGCCTATACTATAACTATAGACAGTAACCCTAACTTAACTATCAGTGATTTCAGATAGCAGATTCTTTTTCTGTCTCGGCTGATGGACGGCATTTTAGCCCATCCCTTTATTTGTCTAACTTGCAGACAGTCTTGATCAAGGTTACTGGATATGGACTGCAGTGTGTGCGGTGCTTCCGCAGTGACTGCGCTGCTCTAACCGCCGTGGCAAACACTGTAAACAAAGCTGTTTTCTTTCCCCGACAATGGCTGCGTGGAAAATTAATTAACGATCTGTACTCTTTGTGCGAATCGTAACTCACTCCTAATTAGCTGGATTTTCCCCCTCCTCTCCCTTGAAAACATCAAGTCAGTTAATTACGGCTGAGGGGAAAAACAGACTGTTTTCTGGTGTCACTTATTTATTAGTAATCTTTGGTGCTGTGAGTGAGCGAGCGGCTGGAGCAGACAATGCGAGAAGTGAATGAAAGGGAGTCTGTGTCACAGCAGGGTTAATGAAACACTAGCCTGGGAAGAGAAATACCAACAAAAAAAAAGTGAATGATTTACAAAACAAAAAAATGACCGGTCCAGTCCAGATATCTAGGAAACACACACATGCAAACACAGACAACAAAATAAGTATTCATACACGAGCACACAAACACACAAATACACTGCAATTAAAAAACAAAAAAAAACAAAAAAAACCTGACTGAGACTTTTCCTTGAACTTTTCCTCTCTCTTCAATTAACAGCAAACTAAAGCCTTTGACTGACTAAAATCAATCTGCAGTGAGAAAGGAATGAGAATAATTGAAATATCTGGGTGGAAAAAATCTGCTGGCTTAAAGCAGTGAGGATAAATGGCAGAAAGAGACGGACATGGACTTCATCCGCCAAGCAGCCACTTGTGTAAGACAGTTAGATACATGACGGTGCAAGATTATATTTCCATTAAAAACAGCCATTAAGCAATACTTAATGCTCATTGGAAGCAATGTGAGGTTCAGTGTCTTGCTCAGGAAGGACAACACAAGCGAGTGACAATGCAAAAACTTAAATTGATAAAAGGCCTCGGTGTTGACCACATCGATTGGATTTATAGGGAGAGAGTCCTAAAAATAGCAGCCAATTGGAGATTCCCCTAGGGAGCCATAGACAGGGTGGTGGTGGTAGGGGGGTGGAGGAGTGAAGCTGCAAAGCAGCATAGACTGGAATGAGAGCAGAGAGAAGAAACTGATTACATGGTTTAAATATAAAAAAAAGAAATAAAAAAAAACTTCAGTTAAGATGACCATTGGATGACCAGAAAGCCTGTGAACAAATCCCAGTGAAATCATTGGCTCATAACTGAGAGGTTGAGCTCCAAAGTGATGACAAACTAGAATGATAGTTGTCTTCCCTGCTTGTCTTTAGCTTCATTACAATACAGCATTCACGACAAACACAACAACAAATCACCTAAAAAAGAAGTCTTACAGGGCAAGAATCATTATAAAACCTGTCTTTCTGGTTCACATTTATGGTTTTTCTGTGAAATGAGGGAACATAACTGCCATTTCAGGTACTCTAAAGACTTGGCTGAAGGTGAATCAACTATGTGATCATTGATCCTTCTAGAACATGAAATTTATATTTTTTTGTATACTGGGTTATACGTTGTGTAATGCTTGTTATATGTTGTTTGTTGTTAAGTTTTTATCTGTTTTAATAGTATTGTCTGTATTGTCTATATTCTCTATATTGGCTGTGTCTCAAACCGCCGACTTGCACACTTCAAAAACTTTTAAGTATATAGTGTAGATAATGCAAAAAGTTAGTGCACTGAAAGTACCTGGATGACCCCCTAAAAACGGTCAAAAAGTTCAGTGTGAAACAATGGACACTACGCGCACTAAACGGGCGCCATCTTGACTACAAAGCGGAAAGGGGAGGGACAATGCTAACCATCGAAAGTGGGCACTACGGCAGTAAGTGGTCAGTGCACATTGGCAGTGTACTGATGGAAGTATGCGGAACGAGACAGCCATTGTCCTTTTATCTCCCTTGCCCAGAGACCACATATGTAAATTAGCTGTATAGCTAACTCTGGTACAGGGCTTGAACTGTGCATGGTCCCTGACAAATAAACTAATAAACTAAACTAAAACTCTCATTTCACTTTTCCCTCCAAATAAAGTGCTTTAGCTAATCCGGCTAAACGGCTGTGGCTTATTTACAACCACCTGACCACTTTTGTTTTATTGCCCCATCAATTCCCCATCAATCTTTATCCTGAAACAAACTCAACCATCCATCAATTCTCGTCTGTTTCAAATGTCAACAATGAACTGTGATCCTCAGCTCTGGAGCCAAGCCTAACCCCAATACTGCTGTGTCAACATCAGAACAGCTACTCACACTGCAAACCATGCCAAAGCTTTAATTTAACAATTACATTAATCTAGATATTCATGGTAATTATGTTATTGTGTGCACGTAATGAGTAGGGGGTTTGTCGGGGAAGAAGGAAACTTTAAAAAAGGTTTTTGATCCCTCTTGCCGTCCAGGACAATAGATGAATAATTTCCTGGGCACAACAGATTCTTTCCCCTGACAGAAGTAACTAAAAGTTGATTCCCAGTCTCATTATATCACAGAGATAGGGGCTAGCAAAACATTTTTAAATATGAACACACAGCAGATTATCACTTTGAGACTCCCTGAGCTTTGTTCTTATCCCCAGGAGCTGATGTTCTCTCGTTCTACCTCTTCATCTCCCTCTTCCTCCTCCATCACAGTTGCTATCTCTCGCTCCCTCTTTTCTCATTCTTCCCCTTCTTTCCATCCCCTAGCCCCCCTCCGGTCCCCCTCCACCTCAAAGCTGTCAGGATGCTGCCTTCTTTTGGTCTGAGGCTGAATGGGGGGATTTGGCACCATTCCCCCCTCTCCGCTCTCACTGCAGCCCGCTTTTTCTTCTTAAGAGCACACATGTTTATGCACCAAATCTCTGCACTTTGTGTTTCTCCACGTCAAGGCACAAGCTCAACCCTGGATTGATGCGCCCAGGCAGCCCCCTGTGGACTTGCTCTGAGGGAGAAGGGGGATGACAGAGAGAACACAGAGAGAGAGAGAGAGAGAGACAGAGCAGGAGGGAATCTAGAGTGAAGAGGAAATGATTTTCTGATTTTCTACACAGGCTTTGTGGTCCTGGAAGGCTGTTTATATGTGTTTTTTAAGTCCATTGGTGAGAACAAGAGGAGAGGAGATTGTGCTATCTGCTGCCTGAGGCCTATGCTGAGCCTATATATTTAAGCCCCCTCTGTTCCTTGCTTAACAATAACGCCTACTAGTTTTAATTTAATTCTGTCATTTTTTTACTAAATAATCCACTTCCATTTTCTATGTCACAGCTGGAGAAATAAATCTAATCTTATTGCACAGCAGACTGGGTGTGAGGTTTGACACTTAAGAGTTTTTCTTTTCTCTTTTTCATCTTCAAAGCCATGTGTGATAAAGAACAATAGAGACAGAAGTGTTTGTGTGTGTATGTGTGTGTGTGTGTGTGTGTGTGTGTGTGTGTGTGTGTGTAGTTTACAGAAGGGCAGGTAGTGCATGGGACATGCATGGAAGCGTATTTTTGTACGTGTGCGGCCGTGCATGTTTGTGTGATGGTGGAGCGAGTGTGATTTCAGGACATAAAAAAAGATGCCAAAGTGGTGACAAAATGAATGAAGGGTATGAGATATGAGTAAAACTAGTTAAGGATTCTGAGAGAAAAGAAAAGAAAAGAGAACAGGAGAAAAAGAACAGCTCTACTTGAGGTTTAAGGCTAGTAGCCAGTTGGCCTGTGGCCACTCCAGATGTGGCCAGCTTCCTAAACATCGTACAACCCAGTAGCCTCTGTTAAGCAGCGTGGAGCCTACACCCACACACCGTCATTACCAGACCACAACTCCCCACCTTTTTATAGAAGCTATTTACATCTATATATGTTTTCTATATTGGTTCAATGTGTAGCCATGGCTGTGTTTGTGTGCTCTTAGTTTGACCTATGACCATGAGACATCTCCACAGGCATGGGGCACATTAAGTAACCGCTTTTTTATGTCCTTTCATTGTATATTATTCACTGTATTCTTTCTGTGTACACTGATTTAATAATTAGTTGTATTTAACACTTGAGGCTATGCAGAAGAGAGGAGTCTTTTCACACCTTGGTATGTGACTTTCACACCTTGAGTGGACCTTTCACACGCTTCATGTATGTCATGATTTTGCCTGTTTCCATTGCATTTTTTGTCGCATTTGGCTTGACTTTTGATGCACCAACTTTTCCACCTCATCCAAGCATTAGACTGTATTTAAATTTTTTTTTAATTTTTAATTATGTGCAAACTGAAAATGAATAAAAAACAGCATTTTGCTATTTTAACGATCTAAGCGCGGGGCGTTAAGCGCCTGGTGCAGGTGAGTATAGGGCGTGTATGAATCCACTTTTGCTAGTTTAACAGCAAAAAAAGGGTCTGTGCGCCAGGCACATGGGTCAAAAGGGTTCTACTTAGTGTCTTAATGAATTCATAAGTGTGTTTTTGGGGCATAACATGCAATAAACCAATCACAGTGTCATCTCCCATTCCCTTTAAAAGCAGGCGCGTTTGTACCTTGGTGCATTGCTATTATGAAGGCGGATTTGCTGAGCAGGAAGGAGAGATTTTCAGGAGAAGAAACTGATCTGCTCGTCTGTGAAATAAATCACGATCATATCATAATACTATTTCACATTGTAATATTTTTTATTTTTTAATCTTTTGCATGTTTGTGTGCTGCCGCGTCCCTGTGTGTGTAACAAGCATAGTGTGGGCGCGCTGTGCACGACCCTAGGCGCATTTTTACTAATGCGCTGTTAAAATAACAATGAAATGCTGCGTTATTGACTTTAGAACAGGGTTTTGTTGGTCAATGGCGCGATCACTTCCCGCTGCCTCAGGTATTCACCTGAACACACCTCCCTGTGAGACCAGCATGCCCATGGGCGCACAGATGGGCGCAGGTGCATCTGCTATTTAAATGACATGGGGGCTGGACGGGAAATTGACAACTGCGTCGGTCTTAAACTATCAAAGGCCCTCAGTCTTGTGGACTGACAGATAACTCACTGATTGGACCGTTTTGGCAACTTTCATCTCGCATCACCATCATCGCTACACAGACTCGGGATAAAAATCATATTACACATTATGCCGCCTTATGTGTATTTTATGTTCTTTGTTATCACAAGGAGCAGACCAGGAAATTAGGGTATTATTAGTCAAATCTGCAAATGGCCCTTACTTACTTATGAATAATGAGAACCAGACAGAAACAGGATAAAAAAAGAAGCATGATACATTCCTGTTAAACCCGTTTCTTTTTCTGACTGATTAAACTTAACCCACAAATTACAGATCACTCATCAGATTTCTTCCTTAACAGTTTTTTTTTATTCATGATGAAATCACATATCGACTATGATAAAATCGGATGGTCTGTTTTGCTTTCGCCCCCTGTGGACTTGCTCTGAGGGAGAAGGGGGGATGACAGAGAGAACACAGAGAGAGAGAGAGAGAGAGACAGAGCAGGAGGGAATCTAGAGTGAAGAGGAAATGATTTTCTGATTTTCTACACAGGCTTTGTGGTCCTGGAAGGCTGTTTATATGTGTTTTTTTAAGTCCATTGGTGAGAACAAGAGGAGAGGAGATTGTGCTATCTGCTGCCTGAGGCCTATGCTGAGCCTATATATTTAAGCCCCCCTCTGTTCCTTGCTTAACAATAACGCCTACTAGTTTTAATTTAATTCTGTCATTTTTTTTACTAAATAATCCACTTCCATTTTCTATGTCACAGCTGGAGAAATAAATCTAATCTTATTGCACAGCAGACTGGGTGTGAGGTTTGACACTTAAGAGTTTTTCTTTTCTCTTTTTCATCTTCAAAGCCATGTGTGATAAAGAACAATAGAGACAGAAGTGTTTGTGTGTGTGTGTATGTGTGTGTGTGTGTGTGTGTGTGTGTGTGTGTGTGTGTGTGTGTAGTTTACAGAAGGGCAGGTAGTGCATGGGACATGCATGGAAGCGTATTTTTTGTACGTGTGCGGCCGTGCATGTTTGTGTGATGGTGGAGCGAGTGTGATTTCAGGACATAAAAAAAGATGCCAAAGTGGTGACAAAATGAATGAAGGGTATGAGATATGAGTAAAACTAGTTAAGGATTCTGAGAGAAAAGAAAAGAAAAGAGAACAGGAGAAAAAGAACAGCTCTACTTGAGGTTTAAGGCTAGTAGCCAGTTGGCCTGTGGCCACTCCAGATGTGGCCAGCTTCCTAAACATCGTACAACCCAGTAGCCTCTGTTAAGCAGCGTGGAGCCTACACCCACACACCGTCATTACCAGACCACAACTCCCCACCTTTTTATAGAAGCTATTTACATCTATATATGTTTTCTATATTGGTTCAATGTGTAGCCATGGCTGTGTTTGTGTGCTCTTAGTTTGACCTATGACCATGAGACATCTCCACAGGCATGGGGCACATTAAGTAACCGCTTTTTTATGTCCTTTCATTGTATATTATTCACTGTATTCTTTCTGTGTACACTGATTTAATAATTAGTTGTATTTAACACTTGAGGCTATGCAGAAGAGAGGAGTCTTTTCACACCTTGGTATGTGACTTTCACACCTTGAGTGGACCTTTCACACGCTTCATGTATGTCATGATTTTGCCTGTTTCCATTGCATTTTTGTCGCATTTGGCTTGACTTTTGATGCACCAACTTTTCCACCTCATCCAAGCATTAGACTGTATTTAAATTTTTTTTAAAATTTTTTTTTTTTTTTTTTATGTGCAAACTGAAAATGAATAAAAACAGCATTTTGCTATTTTAACGATCTAAGCGCGCGGCGTTAAGCGCCTGGTGCAGGTGAGTATAGGGCGTGTATGAATCCACTTTTGCTAGTTTAACAGCAAAAAAAGGGTCTGTGCGCCAGGCACATGGGTCAAAAGGGTTCTACTTAGTGTCTTAATGAATTCATAAGTGTGTTTTGGGCATAACATGCAATAAACCAATCACAGTGTCATCTCCCATTCCCTTTAAAAGCAGGCGCGTTTGTACCTTGGTGCATTGCTATTATGAAGGCGGATTTGCTGAGCAGGAAGGAGAGATTTTCAGGAGAAGAAACTGATCTGCTCGTCTGTAAAATAAATCCGCGATCATATCATAATACTATTTCACATTGTAATATTTTTATTTTTAATCTTTTGCATGTTTGTGTGCTGCTGCGCGTCCCTGTGTGTGTAACAAGCATAGTGTGGGCGCGCTGTGCACGACCCTAGGCGCATTTTACTAATGCGCTGTTAAAATAACAATGAAATGCTGCGTTATTGACTTTAGAACAGGGTTTTGTTGGTCAATGGCGCGATCACTTCCCGCTGCCTCAGGTATTCACCTGAACACACCTCCCTGTGAGACCAGCATGCCCATGGGCGCACAGATGGGCGCAGGTGCATCTGCTATTTAAATGACATGGGGGCTGGACGGGAAATTGACAACTGCGTCGGTCTTAAACTATCAAAGGCCCTCAGTCTTGTGGACTGACAGATAACTCACTGATTGGACCGTTTTGGCAACTTTCATCTCGCATCACCATCATCGCTACACAGACTCGGGATAAAAATCATATTACACATTATTCCGCCTTATGTGTATTTTATGTTCTTTGTTATCACAAGGAGCAGACCAGGAAATTAGGGTATTATTAGTCAAATCTGCAAATGGCCCTTACTTACTTATGAATAATGAGAACCAGACAGAAACAGGATAAAAAAAGAAGCATGATACATTCCTGTTAAACCCGTTTCTTTTTCTGACTGATTAAACTTAACCCACAAATTACAGATCACTCATCAGATTTCTTCCTTAACAGTTTTTTTTATTCATGATGAAATCACATATCGACTATGATAAAATCGGATGGTCTGTTTTGCTTTCATACTACAGAGAGACTGCACAAAAGACCGCCTGAAAGCCAACCAAAACCCTAGTCTCAATCCGGTTGTTTAGTCCGTTGTGTACTAGAGTTCGATTGACAGCTTTCACAACAGCCGGTGTGCAAAAATACATGTATTAACAACATAATGCATGATTATGTTAACACACTTCAATCCTTTATGTGCCTATGTACTGGTTAAACATAAGAGTGTTAAGAAATACATGCCTTAGATTCTATTCCTTACATCCGAGCACTTCTACCCATGATCCATCTTTTGCCCACAGGAATACTACCAGGGCACTGTCGCTTTGACCCTTAACTCTTACTATTGGCTTCTTATAATGTGGGCGCTTGTGGAGCTGTTGACTCTCATCCAGCTGCTGCTCTCTTTGACTCCCTCTGGACTGCGGCTTCAAGTCTGATGATATATGATAACAAATATATGCCAGTACACACTGTGCACAATATGCTCCTACATCTACATCTTACAAGTCATACATTAGATGACATTGCCTGCGCTTTCTTTGCAGTATTCTGCACGCAGGGCCACCTTATGTTGTCGGGCACTAGCATGTCAATTCTTCATTTTTATCTAAACATACACATATTTTTATTTTTTATGTTTGTTGTGGCAACCCCCGTCACCAACACTCAACCCCCACAAGCCCTCCTTTTCTCACTGTGGGAACACACTGGCACACAGATGGTTAAGCCCACCCTTGTGATGAGTGAAAAGGGTGGGAGGTGGGCGGGTGGGGGGGGTTGCTGCAGATGGCACAGAGGGCATCGCCAATCAGCCTACATCAATGCACACACACACACACACACACACACACACACACACACACACACACACAAATAAAGAGGATAAGAGAACACACATAGGAGATGGATGTATGTATGGATAGAAGGTATAGGTGGGTGAGTCCTGTACCTCCGGGCACGTTGTGTGCTGTGTACTTGCAATGGCTGGCGTTGAGCTAGCGTGGCACACAAAGCCCTGGCATCTCGCTGGCACCTCTGCCCACGCCATGCCACACTGAGAGGCACGGCGAGGCCTGCCAGAGGGCCCTGGCAACACAGTGTGTGTGCCTCTGACTTTGTCTACATGTATATAAATGTGTGTTTCTATGAATTATGTCTAATGTTAATGTGCATTGCTGATCAGTACCTTAATCCCTAAATACGTGTGACAGGGTGCAATATGTATAAAGCAGGCTGCGTTTGAAGGTGTGTGTGTGTCTAAGTATGCATATACTGTGACCCAACCAAACACTGCACACTCCCACACACACCAGCAGAAAAACACCGGTTCCCCTCTCTCATTAGGAAGGCCCTACCCAATGTCTCTAATGGCTAAGCCTTTGATATGCAATGACGACTAATTCCCTCCTGTGTTCCACTCTCTGCAGACAGCTCAGTCATTAGACCACGGACAAGGACACATACACACGCCGTTGTGTTTGCACAGGAATCTAATCATTTAACCCGTCCAGAGGTTCTGATTCTCATCTGTCTTCACCTTACTTCATGAATTGTCTACCGGGGGACTCGCTCCCCTCACTTGTAATGTAAATAGAACAATATTTACATAAAAACATTTGAATTTATCATTAAAAAAATCGCTCTTCTTGATGTGGAATGCTCTTTAAGGCAATAAGGTGAAGCCTAATTTGCTCGTTGCACTGTTTGTCTTGTATGCATAAGTTATTTTGACATAAATCTCAAACTGTAATGAGGCATAGAAATCCAAACATTCAAATGCACCTACTTTAAAAAAAAAGTGAGGACAAACAGTATGCGAGCAGCAATGCAAGCAGCTACCTTTGTTGCTGCAAATATTGAAAGTTCTCATTGAAACTAAATGGTCTGGACCTTCCAAAATGTGAATGTAGAACCTTTCAATGTGTCTCTGCACAACATTAACGCTTTTCAAGTACTTTTAAGTATTGGCTGCTTGGAAACCAACATCAATGCAAAAATAGACCCAAATGAGATGTATTATGATATTGCGTTGCTTATATCTTTACATTATATTATATCATCACACCTGGGTTCCTGCTTTCATCACTGCAGCATGAGAAAGGTCCATGCTTTCTCTAGCTCACAGCTATTCATTCTAGCATCTTTTTGGGCCCTTCTCACATGAGGGCCCTGGGTACTCAGTCCCATTTCCACCCCCAATCTGACACCCCTGAGTGCTTTACACCAAAACGCGCATTACACATGCTGAACTAACATTTCATGTCAATCACCGTCAGTTGTACTGTGTCCTCACCTCTGTCATTACCTATTGATTTATTTCCTTTTCTCTCTCCTCTCATCTCTTCCCATAGTCCCTCCACCATCTCTCTCCCTCTCTTTCTAATCCAACCCCACTGCCATGCCCTGACTTTCGTTTAAATACTGTATATAGTAAATATTGTGTACTATACTATTGTAATCTGTTTTGTCTGTCTGTAACTGATGTTGTCCATTGTCCCTAACAGGTCCCTCTTTTGAATGAGACCCTGTGTCTCATGAGATTAACCTGTATAATAAAGGTTAAATAAACAAATAAAACTGCCTTCCCTATGTCTATCCCTCCACCCACAGTCCCCACTTCACCTTAAATGGATACAGAACGCTCATCTCCTTGCCTTCTTCTTTCTCTCTTTTGTTTCACCCTTTTCCTACTCCCACCCTCTTCTCAACTTGTCTTTTCCTCTTCCCCCCTCCCTCTTCTACCCAACCCCAGCCCTGTTATCACTCTATTACAACGTCCTCAGTTCATTCTGTAGCTATTAACCTGGTGAACAGCCTCACCCCTGCTGACCCCAGCCAGCTAATACAGCTTACACACACTCAAACTCAGCTGGCTGTATTGGCACACTTCCCTGCTCACGTCTGCCATCCCTAACCTTCGTTTTAGAACTCCTTCCTAATCGGCATCTGTCTGTGAAAGCCTGTGACAGTGATTTAATTTATTTATTTATTTTTTCGTGGGGAGGAAGAAGTGGAAGTAGTGGATGACTTCTGCATACAGAAAGGGGCCTATGCTGTGTCTCTAATGTCGAGACAATTCAACATCAAGATCAAGAGTTCACTAAAGTAGTGAGGGGATCAAAGTTACATGAACAAATTAACAATTAATCTAAATTTGACCAACAGCATACTCCTTATTATTAAAAGGCATGAAACAAACTACCAGATGAGTAAATCATGGTACGTGGTAAGTGAAGGGATGGTGTACAGTATCTGTTGAATAGTGACGCTGACTCAGAAAAGGGGCAGCGATTAGCAGAGGACTTGAAAGGGCTTTTGTTTGATACTGGCAACCGGCCTGGAAATGTGGCCATTAAAGTTCGACACTAGCGACGGTTGCCACGGTTACCACTAATCACCACTGCGTCAGTAGGTGAGGGTGAGAAGCCAAGGCTCCGGTCAGCTGTGGAGCAGTGCTCTGCGATGGACCAGGCAGGATGAGAGCGGGCAGACGGATTCTCGATGATTGAAGGTGGTCATGGGATTTAACGGGGGGCGGAGACTGGGAGGCGGTCGTGTGGTGAAATCTATTGGGTCACCCTCACTGCCACTCCACATTTTTGCTCGACAGTCACCGATTGCTCAGCTTGTATCCGGAAGCTGACGTCACCTCAAAAGTAAGTTCCTGCCTGTGTTATACTACCCATACTACCATACTATTTAGTATACCAGAATAAGATTTAGTATGTCCCAATACATAGCATGTCAAATGCAGTATGCCAAAGACACCAGGATGTCCTACAGCACCAGGTCGGATTTTGCAGAATGCAAGCCAGCATGCTTTTTTGGCTATTCTGACCCATAGTTCTTTTTGCGCAGCACATACTGTATGAGCCATAGAGTCAAAGCTCAAGGTGCAATGTTACGGAGAAGTAGTATGTCCCGATTGTATGCATACTGCATGCAACAGTACATACTTTTTAAGGGCAGCTGCAGTACGTACTAAAAGTAAAAAGAAAAAGAACTCAGCGAGTGTGTTTCATGTGACACGGTTGCTATTTTTGACTTAAAGGGGTGATAGAATGCAAAACCGATTTTACCTTGTCATAGTTGAATAACGACAGTTCGGTAGGTAAATAGGACATACATAGAAGCTCAAAATCCCATTGATACCCCTTTACTATGAAAATCTCATATTTTGAAACTGCCGCCGAAAAACGGGCGAATCTGAACAAAGCTGGAAGCTGATGTCAGCATCCCAACTCCTAGTCTTTGTCACGCCCCAACATTTGCATAGGCTACACCACTGACCTGAGGTCAGCTTAGTCTTCTGAATCTAGCTAGGTCATGCAGATCTCCAGAGGACCGCTATTTAATTACTAAATTCATTTCTGAGATTTTTTTATGTGAGAAATCAACTATGTAGAGGTCAAATATGGGCTGTTTTATGAAAATTGACTGCTAATTGCAAATTTTATCCGACTGTGTGTCGGGAGTTCAGCGGCCGGTGCTGCCTGTGTTGCTGCCTCGCCGCCCGGCCCGCCTTCCTTCACAGACCCCGGCCTGCTGGGAGGTAGATGGAGCTCCGTCACGGCTGGCAGCCCACGGTACTCCATACCCCGCAGAGTCACGTTTTTTGGGTTAATGGACTACCAAACGCCGCTGCCCTGACAGAGCTCCAGGACCTGCAGCTCCCCTCTTCCTGCTAAATGGCCGGTGTGAGTGAGTGAGAGCGCGGTCAGCCTCCTCTTAGACCTCTGAAACGAAACCCCTAATGTTCACAGAAATGCATTAAATTGAAATCAGACATGATTGTTAGCTTTATAAGACCTTGGGGTAGATGTTAGATAAGTGGCGTGACGAAATTCAAACTGTAAATATACGAAATGTATGCCGAAAGTGTAGCAACGATCTTTTCCCATAGGATTAAATGGGACACATGACACATGAGCTAGCAGCTCCTCCTAAGGAGACCCCTCATGTTCACAAAAATGCATTAAATTGAAATTGGACACCATTGTTAGCTTTATAAGACCTTGGGGTAGCTGTTTTATAAGTGACGTGACGAAATTCAAACTGTAAATATACGAAAGTTATGCCGGCAGCTGGCAGCCAGCCAGCTCCGGAGCTCCGCGGAGCCCCGAGCCCCGGTTGTCCAGTAACCGCTTTCTCGTCAGACTGTGGAGCTCCTGAAGTCCGACATCTTACCAAATTTGCAATTAGCCATCAATTTTTGTAAAACGGCCCATATTTCAGCTTTATATAGTTGATTTCTCGCATAAAAAAGTCTCAGAAGTGACTTTAATAACAAAATAGTAGACAAACAATGTATAACTTTGCAGTGTCTGAAATATGAGACCTGCTGTCTAGTCTACAATGGATGTGTATGTGGTTCGCTCAAACCAATCAGCGCGCAGCTCATCTAAATATTCATGAGCATACCATATTTGGAAGAAAAGCTCTTGTTCCAAATAGAGCCATATTCACAGGGTAGTTAAGGACCCATAAAATAGCATTTGAGCAATATTCAGCCAAACCAATGTTACATACCATATTAGGAGACCTTAAGGAACAGTGTGAAATACCCCATAAAATCATTCTATCACCCTTTAAGGTTATTAGACATCCCAACACTGAAACACCTGGAAGCAACCAGCAACTGTGCAAACATCTGTTAAGCAGTTGCATTTTAAAGCTTCAGCCGGCAAGATCCTTATAAAATAAATAGAAAATGTTAATCAACCTCTGAGGAAATGATTTATCCCCCAAAGGACACCCTGGATATTCACCCTGCTCTCTATTTAAAGGAAGTGCTGCATTGAAACTTCAGAGCAAATAGTCAATACCTAGGCAAAACTGGACTCCGTACTAAACAGTTTGATCTTGCTTAAGCTGCCAGTTAACACTGTCAGAAGTGCTTGTAAGACGGCCGAGTGGCCTCGGAAGCCCCCTCCCCCCACATCTTTGTACTAATGTACTCGAGGAGAGACTGTTTGAAAATGTGTGCCGTTATCCCCATATTTAAACAATATTGCTTCTCCCTTTCGAGTGTGACCTTTAAACATGTATATCATACAAACTAGTTAATGTTTGAGCATCAGCCGGCCCTCATAATCACAGCCAACAACATGCAATGCTGCCACTGCACCTTATTGTCAAAGATAAACCTGGTCAATGTTTTGCTTAGTTTAGTTTTGTTGAATAACCTCACACTCTAGGATTATTTCCTGACTCCTCATACAATGTCTTGGGACGTGGCTAAGATGTCTGCTGGCGAAGACACCCTGATTCTGTCAGTCATTGGTGTGTCCCGTTTTTATATGGTGGTACATTTAAAGATTTGAGTCAGCAACTCTTGATAACAAGGTTAGCTAAACATCCTGGCTATAAATGGACACACAATTCAATTACATTAAAAACATCAATCTACAACTTCAAGTGCACTGTTTTGTTGCTCTTTTGTAGTCGAGTGTTTGAGGGGTTTACAGAGAAATTGCAAGTTCACAGTAAGTGTGATTTGTAATTGGTTGTAGGAATCAATGTGTATCATATCAAGTGCCATTAAACAAAATGTGAGTTCTGCAGCAGAGAAAGCGTTCTGACCCAGTGCTTCTAGAATACCCAGTACAAACAGACAGGTTCTGAGTAAGCACTGACACAATGGCTGTGTAATACTATTGCCCATGGCCCAGGGGTGATTTCGCACTGAAGCAGCATGTGTGTGTGTGTGTGTTTATGTGTAGGCCGTTTGCCTTTGTCGGCATTTTTGTGCACATGCGTGTAACTGCATGTGCGTGTACATGTGTGCATCCACAACAGTTAAGTGAGTGAATGCATTAAAAGGGTTGTTGGGGAGCCCAGCTCGCTCACTGCCCACGATAATGAGGATGCTTTCTGTCTTTAGTTCAATCAGCGTTCCCGGCTCTCTGAGACGGGAAAGCATAGCAGATGCACGGCACGTAGCAGATGTGTGCTATTGGAGTGACATCTGAAAGTAAAACTCTAGAGCCTTTTTACGACATTGTGTGCTGCTGTTTAGATGCCCGCGATTTCCTGGCGCCAAGTGACGGTGACAACTGCAACTTGGGAAACAAGAAAAGCGCGGTAAAAAAAAAAAAGAGGGGAGAGAAAAGGAAAAAGGCGAGGAGAAAAAAGGGAAGAAAATCTTTGGCAAGGGAGGAAATCTTTGGCAAGTGCCTCATCTTTGCAGTGATTTGGAGAGAGATGACATGCAAAATTAGAGAGTAGCGTTTCGCCCTCTCCACTTTGACTACACATTAAACGCAACAGGGAGAAATGTTTCCCCACAAAGATAAATGGCGAGCGGGGCACGCCGCGGTCCCTAAACATTACAGATTACCTTGTCTGCGCGCTTTCAGAATCTGTTAGGATTTTCAAGCTGTTTGATTAAACTTTTGTCGCTTCTCTTTTCAGATGCAGGTACATATAACTTTCCAACTGTTCAGTTCCAACTTTTCAAAAGCCCAATTTGAAAAAGAAAAATTCCCTTTTTTTTTCTTCTTCTTTTTTTTTTACTTCAATTATCTCTCAGCCAATCAAAAACAGGTCCTTGGCCAAAAAGACAGACAAAATACATACAAAGCATTTGTTGTGTACAAAAGGCAAGATATCTGAAAGAATAAATGGCTAGGATTTATACGGGGATTTCAATATTTAATTGTACCAATAGTGTTTGTTTGGCTGATAATCACAGGATGTGTGGCTGCTATGTAGAGATATCCAGATCCTATATGTCTATTCATCTATATGGCACTATATCATCTGGTTTTCCTTTTTTTTTACTAAGAAACAACTGGTATTTACAATCTATTATGGTATAGATTTAACAGGGGTCAAACCACCAAGACAACTTCAGCAGCAATTACTTGCAACAAGATGCTTAAGTAGGCTGTTTCTTACAATACCACGCAACACTTTCCTCTGTTTAGACTTAGGGCTATTAAAAAAAAAAAAACTGTGCAGATTGCATGAAAACAGAATATGTGAATAATGAGAGCCATGAAGTGAGAGCACATTATTAAGTACTAACTAAGCATCTGTGTAGAGTCCTAAGTAGAAGCGGGTATACAATAAATGTGCGTCACATAGAGGAATCCTATTCTCCTTTGAAGAATCACGATCTACTGCAACTTATTTGTCAATGCAGCAAAGGGGAAACAGTCGGGAGTTTTGCAGAGAGTACTAAAAGCTAGACTAAGCATCATTTCATCCCTAAAACTGAGAAAATAATAGTCAAAATATACAAGAAAAAGAGCCCAAAAAATGATTCACTCTCAAGATAAAGATCCAAGACGAGAAGACTGTGTCTAAGCATTGAGCTAATTTAGATTGTGTGTAGGTGACTGTTTAACAGATTCGTGGGCAGACTTTATGAACACAAACACACGCATATTTATTTGTGCCTTTGAGACCAATGCATTGTGCGAGCATATATGGTGTGAGGCTGATCTGGAGGGAGTTTTATTGTTGTGCCCACGGGAGCAGATGTCGCTGGCACTTACTCAATACTTTCTCTCATTCTCACTCTGTGTTTGCTCCCTCGCTGTGTCGCTCTCTCTCTCTCTCTCTCTCTCTCTCTCTGTGTGTGTCTGTTTTTCTCTCTGTGTCTGTTTTTCTATCTGTCTTTCCCTTTTCTGACCAGATGGAGAGATGCTCTCCTCCAAACCTGCTCTCACTCAGGATCACAATGCTCCGAGTCATGTGATCCAGCCTGCTATCTCCTCCCTCTCTCTGTCTCTTTCTATTTGTCTCTTTCCATCCATAAGAGCTCGCTCTCCCTCTTTTCCCAGTGTCCTTTCCCCCCCTGACAAAGGCAGACAAAGGCCTTTCATTTCTCCTAGCCTGCTTGTGCTCTGTGTGTTTGTACTGTACCAAACTAGGCTCCCTCTCTCATTGTATTCCCTCCTTCGCTTTCCAAAGAAGGTGTCTGGGGGCCCCGGGGCCCCTGCGCTGAGACAAGGGGCCTGCCTCAGCCCGGTGTGGGAGGTGGTGGGGAGGGGTTTTAGTGTGGTGAGTGAGTGAGGGAACGAGGGGAAGAAGAAAGAGCAAAAGCGACAGAGTATATTATTTCATTAAGTGCTTTGGAGCTCGGCAGGGATTGGGGAGTAAAACCTCGCCGCTCTGTGTGTGACAAGGCCACGACCTCCTGCAACCTGGGAACTCTATCCACACATCGCCCCGCTTTCATCTGATCCTGGGGGTGTGTGAGAGCGCTCAGTCACCGCCGCTGGCTGGCTCGCAGAGGGCGCTAAGCTTTTTAGTCAGGGCCCACTGAACGCAGGAAAAGGTGGCGAGAATGACGGAGGGGAGGGACGGAGGAGGAGGGAGGGAAGGTAAAGTGACTGGAGTGGTGGGGGGTGGGGGAGGCATGGTAGGTGAAGAGAGGGGGGGGTTTCCCGAGCCCTGGTAAGACAGAATTGGGCATTGTCGCCAAGCAGAGCAGAGCTAGCCCATTCTGTTGATCTGAGCAGAATCCCGGAGAAAACAAAACTGCATTGTTCCCCGCAGATGGAAGCCAGTGTCTCCTGGGTAACAGCATTAATCTCCCCTTTTCTCCTGCTTCCTCTCTTGTCGGGACCATAATCGGTGGGCTCCTTTCAGCAGCCGAGCCAGCCTCAAAGCCCAGGCTCCTAACTAGCCTCCTAATTAGCTGCAATTACAATGAAGACAACATGATGAGATAATAGAAATTTGCAAAATAATGACATACCACGGGAAAATATTCCTCCTCTCCAAGCACCATTTCTTCTCTCCGGGAGAGGCACAATGGAGAGCCGGGGCCCTTTTCTGAAAACGGGGAGCTCAGAAAAAATGGTGGCACATTATGTAGCATTGAACCCTATTGTCTGCCTTCTGCTTGCTTCAATCAACAGGCCATTGTCTGGCTGCTTAAATCAAAATGACTCAAATACAGGCCCAGTAATGATGCCCTCTCAACACAGCATACTGAACAGAGAGACAGACCGAGAGAGGAGAGGAGAGGAGAGGAGAGGAGAGAACAAATGGACAGAGGAGCTCATCATGTAACAAGAGGTAAAATAATTACGACAAGGTTAGGAAAAAGGCCCTATCGTCAAATATCCCAACAGAAGCCTTGGAAATCAGAAGGAAATAACAGGGAGTGTCCGGGGCACAAGTGATGAGCTGTTGCTGCGACACAGTTGTTTTCATCTGGTCTCGTTAGATCACATTAAGTAGTTCAAAAGAAAACACGACTGAGAGCGAGGGAGTCAGAGAAAGGGAGAGGGAGGGGGAGGGAGAGGGGGATGGAGGGAGGAGACGAAGGTAGACAGCAGGTGGTAGTCATGCACAGAGCAACATTTTTAGCAACTCTGATCGACAAAAAGGGACCAAGGGATACATGTACCTTCGCTACGCAAGTTGTGTGTGGGTGACAAGAGGAATGGGTGGTCTAAAAACATTAGTGAACTCGGGATGTGCAGGCTTTTATCCAGTAAGACGTACTGGATCTGCTTGCCTCTCTGTATGTCAAAATGCTTCTAAGACTGCCTGATTGCATCTGTCTAATGAATCACAAGCCTCCTTTTGGGACTTCTCAGCCCATCCATTAGTAATAAAAGCTTAAGAGTGTAAATGTATACACTCTGATTCTGTCTCTCACACACATAAATGTCCTGCATGCCATTAGCAGATTGGTCCACCTGACAGCTCATCAGCTGATCAGATCGGGTGACCGTCTTTCAACCCGTCAATGGCATTCAAACAAACCAATGAGGTATGTTTTATAACCTCAAGGCTCACGCTTTCACTTCTTGCAGCTCTGTTACTCCGAAGCAGGCTGACACACAAACAGACAGCCAGACGGACATATTGTTGGACAGACAGACAGACCGACAGACAGACAGATATTTAGGAGAGTTTCTGAGAGGGTGTGAATCGACTGTTTGGGTGTCCGTGTGTTTAATGGCCGCTGGTAGCTTGTGTTTTACAGCTGAACACCTTAGGCTGACACACACACACACACACACACAAACTCACTCACTGTGGCGCTTAGCACTTTCATCACCTTTTCCCTCTCATATATAGCACACACACACTCACATAAAACTTACAGTATGTAAATTAACTAAACTAACTCATTCATCCTAAATTCACAAACATTTTTAAAGTTTACGGAAGCTTTATATATTCCCTGCATATATTACACACCCACCAACATGACATTTGTTACAATTCACTTTTTCAGCTTTTCACCCAATAAATATGATGTTTACTGGTCAAAGGTGACTGCAGCTGCCATGAAGCACTTTCAAGGCCTACAAACCGATCCCACTTTTTACAGCATGATAGTGAAGGTACAAAACAAATGTTGCTGCCTTGATTTCCTGTTAGAGTTACATTATAGTTCCAAGTTGCATCAGGTACTTGGCCCCCCTGGTACATTATACTGTAGTTGTGAGGTAATGTATTTGAAAGTGATGACTGATTTGAAAGGTCTTCCCAGGTGGTGCGTAACGTGGCGCTTAAATGGCATATGAAACATGGGGAGTTTTCATTCCGGCATCACATCTGATCTGTGATGTATTTATGGGGCTGGGAGTTGAGTCCTATATGCGAGGATGCTATGGCTCAAACATTTTAATTACAACCTGATCAGCCATGGCATTTCAACATAAATGCTTTTGCAACTCCAATTAAGCGATGAAAGGATTTCAAAAAATGTTGTTTTATGTGTGCATGAACAGTTATGCTTGATTTCAACGTATGAAACACCTGCATTCAATACATCTCTCAACTATAACTGAAATGATGTAACTACTTAAAGGGGTGATAGAATGCAAAACCGAGTTTACCTTGTCATAGTTGAATTACGACAGTTCGGTGGGTAAAATAGGCATACAGTACCTCAAAGTCCCATTGACACCTCTTTCCTCTGCAAATCTCACAATTTGAAACTGCTGCTGAAAACGGGCAAATCTCAACAAAGCTCATAGTTGACGTCAACTCGGTGGCTGTACCTTATTTGGCTCTAGTCTCTACCTTTGTCATGCCCCAAAATTTACATACACTCCTGATCTGAGGACAGCTGCTCTTCTGAATCTAGGTCGCGCAGATCTCAGAAATTTTCTACATTGTTTGTCTGCTATTTCATTACTAAATTCACTTCTGAGACTTGGAGCATGCGGACGCGGTGTGCACAGAGGGCAGGGTGTGTGTGTGTGTGTGTGTGTGTGTGTGTTTGTGTGTGTGTGTGTGTGTGTGTGTGAACCAACCAATCAGCGCGCAGCTCATTTAAATATTCATGAGCATACCATATAAGGTAGAGAAACCTGTCATTTCATTCAGGTCTATTCCACAGGGTTGCATTAGGGAGCATAGAACAGCACCCGGGCCATTTTCAGCCCAACCAATGTATACCCTATATAGGACACCTTAAGGAACAGTGTGAAATACCCTATATAATCATTCTATCACCCCTTTAAAGTTAGTGATGCAGTTAAAAACTTGAGTGTTATCCCATTGAAAGGAATAGGTATTAATGTGGAGGGTGAAGGAAGTCACAGACGGAGGTGCTGTACACTATTTCCTCCTCCCAAACACAGAGGACACCCGCGGAGTAATTAGCGCGTGTCAGATAAGTTGACAAGCTCGTTAACACGGCGCATCATCCGATACCGTCGCCTTTGTTTGTGTAGGCTTCTGAGGGGAAGTTAGCAGTCTAATTAGCATAATTACGACTGCTGATTTATATGGCTGTAATTAGCGAGCAGATTTCTGCATGCTGTGGTCTGATGGAGATATGCTGCTGCAGAGGAGAGGAAGCTGGAGAGGAGATTCCCGAAAAGTACGTCAAAGAGGCCTGTAACAGACACAGACACACACAGGCACACACACACAAACACACACACTCTGTTTCCACACATTTTTACTACACAGAGATGTAAAGAAAGAAATTAATACATGAATATGATATAATTAACATATACCACCCAGAAACATACACACAAGGTAATTACTTCTGAATATTTTTAAGAATAATATACCGTGGAATAAGATGGGGTTGGTATATAGGAACACTGATCTGAGTTGCAGCTGCAGTTGCAGATTTGATGCACACATGCCTTAAAAGATGAATGGGCACTAAAGAGCAAGGTTGTGCAACTCTTAAAAAAAACAGTAAATTATTAACAGCAGCTGTGTCATAACAAATGTTTTTTAAATGAGGAAACGTTGAAGTATACCTGCTTTTTAGGCATACTGGAGTATGTGCTTTATATATCTGTGTGTTTAAGTCCAAAAGGGAGCGCTGCAAATCCAAGTTGGCAAAATAAAGATTCTTCAAAATGACCACGCACACGCACACACACTCTTTCTAAATAAGCAAGTGCTTACAGCTGATCGAGTGTGTTTGAGTGAGAGAACAAGTGGTAAAAGGCAACACAGAGGCATGACCCGTCTGACATGTTGGCCTTAATTACAGCAGACGCTCACAGTAGGACAGTGAATTAGTACAGTTACCTCTCATGACTACTGTACCACCCCGGGGTCAGTGGATTACCACACACACACATACTGTACAGACACACACAAACACACAACGCAGGGCGCCGTCAGGCGATGTTAGCAGCTTCCTGGGTGATGTGGGGTGAAATCAGGGTCAAAGTTAATCTCCGTGCTAAATGAGTTACCATGGTACCAAACGGCATCTTTAGGAGACTGGGGGTGCCCTGATGGCTCAGAAAGTTAAAATATATTTTATCAGAAGCTAAAGAATTGAGTCTAATAAACGTGCTTGTGCTTGAAGTAGAGAGGATCCCTCCTGGTCAGTCATCATAAAAAAGTAGCTCAAGTGGGTGGAAAACTGCCCAATCTGGCAACAGTGGTTGTAAGCCTTTCTGCCTCTTTTTTACAAAGAGTAATTTTCCTCTTAAAACTTCTCAGGTTGTTTCATTTGAATAATTGTTGGAGACCTGAACCAAAGTTTCCTGAACTAAAGATGACTGCGAAAAACTATTCTAAACCCTAAGACATTGAGTTCATGATCATCAATTCTTTTGGTATTTCTTCATGAAAGAAATTACTTTAAAATGATTAGTCAATTATCAAAATTGATCTAATCGTTTCAGATCTAATAAATATGTAGAAGAACAATGTATTTTTTTCTGTAGGGCCTGCTACAACCCACAATTAGAGGCTATTGAGCATGCATTCCAAGAGTTATGGTAAAAGATTGGTTGTCATATTTCTTTCCATTCAGTTTGATGTCTTCTATTTATTTGCATGATTTACCCACAAATATTGATGCAATAATAGCCATGGCAGACAGCATTGGCAAACTAATTATCCTTATTCAAGGTGTTGAAATGTGTGTATGAGCTTGTTGCCTGTCCACGTAAGAGCGCTGAACACAAACAAACAATCACACAGGCAGTAGTAGCGTAGTCTAAAGATCTGATTGATTTCTCTCACACAAAAACACACTACATGTTGTCTAATGCTGGTCGATGGAGTGGGATGTGTGCTGTGTGTGTGTGTGTGTGTGTGTGTATGCGCGTGCATGCGCGCATGTAAGTTGTGGATTGACTGCATTAATTAATGCAGTGCAGATGAGTCCCCTCGGAGCGGTCTAATTAGATATTAGCATGGAGATGTAATTACCTGAGAGGGCTCAACACGTTTCACTTAACTACTCTCCCTCCTGCATGACAGACCTAGGCTGAGCAGGTAGAGCTCACGTTGTCTGTTTTTGTGTGCATGCAACCACCTATGTGCATATACCAAATGTGTGTATTTGACTGATTTATTGTATGTGTAGGTGTTTTTTGTCTTTTCTTCATACAGTAGAAGTAAAGTGTGAGGACCTACTGTAATTGATTTGCTCCGAAGAAACATGTTTTCTCCTCCACTCCTATGTCTTTTTCTTCTCGTTTCAATAGCTGTGTTTTTCTCCACCGCTCTGTGTTTTTCTCCCCCCTCCCTCGCTTTCCATCTCTTTCTAGTTTGGGTCGTAAGTGCATTAGGCCTCTGTACGGAGCAACATGGGTTCGATTCTCAATCAATATCCACCACTCTACTGGCGAACAAAAAACTAAAACTAAAAAAAAACAACAAAAAACTGCTCTTCAGTCTCCAAAAGCCTCCCTTCCTCTTAGAGAGGAGAGAGAGCCCAGATCTGAGAGATTGTTTGCCAGCGTTGTCACGGCAACCATCTCTGCCAACCTTGACACTGGAGTTGCATTGTCTGGGATCCTGACATCGGATAAATAAATTGCATGTTTCTTGTAAACACACAGAAATGCAACTAATATATTGTAGCCTATGTCCTACATTAATGTACAAGAAATGCGGGCCCTATGTAGGTACAAACACACAATCTCAAATCATCCACACACACACACAAATGCATTGAGCTCATACACTACAATTCTCCATCCTCTTTGATAAAAACAGACCGTTAGGCAGAGTCCAGAGGAGACTGTCAATACAATCTGTGAGACAACAGATTGTGAGAACCCCGTGAACTCCAATACAGCCTGCAACACACCTCTCAGAGCACCAGGAAGAAATCTATGGGCCGCTCTAAGCATTGTCTTTTTATCTGTAGAAGGTTCTGTCCTGTTTCCAATAAGAATCAATAGCATTAGCATGTCTGACAGAGAGAGAGAGAGAGAGAGAGAGAGAGAGAGAGAGATGTTTGCCTTTGGCCAGAGTGGCAATTATTGTAATCTTATTGTAAATATCAGATCATGGCAAAAAATATATACCTTTCAAATGTAGTGTAACCTTTAACCCTAAAATGGATTAATTTGGGCATTTAGTGTATACTGGACAGGAAACCGCCTCATGGTTGTATGCCTCCGCCTACCAGTCCAGTTGCAGTTTACATTCATGTCTATCCAGACTCATACAATATGTGTAGTAAACCCTTTGAAGGAATTTAATAAAAAGATGATGTGTATTTTGTCATATTTAGCATATGAATGCTTGAGTTATGGCCAAAAAAACGTGTTTTGTGAGTTCACTGACCACCAAATTCTAATCAGTTCATCCTTGAGTCCAAGTGGATGTTTGTGCCAGATGAATGTAATGAAATGCCCTCCAGGGGTTCCTGAGAGATCGCGTTCAGAATGGGATGGACATATGGGCATGTATCTGCCCAAGATGAAAAAAGCATGTGGTCAAGTTTTAGAATAGTGATCACAGATAATATTGACTATTGAAGCAGCAGCTGAAACCTAACTATAAGCAGGGGAAGAAAAAACTATTGCTATGTTCTATGTCCCACTATTTGATGTATTTAAAAGATTGTTATGTATCTAAGTACAGGTTACATTGTTTATATAAAAAAAAACGATTGATTAGTGCAGCTTCAAAAGGTATCGTCAATGTATAAATTCTGAAAATAAATCATCTAACACTTTTTCTTTGCTGTTACAGACCTGAATGTACATGTACAGCTGATCATTTCTTGTGGTTATAAAGTCTGACAGCAGTATTTTGTGTTGGGTCTTTATGAGTACAATTGGATTGTTCACAACTGTCCTTCAGCTAGTCGAGCCAAGATGAACTGAGTAAAAAGTTGTAATTCCACAGTGCTGGAGTTGAGATATTGGTGCCCATAGCATGGCGGCTAAGAGAGAATGCTAATGGAATCATGAAGCAGCTTATCATGTGAATGAGAACAATAATGAGGAGACAAAGCAGAGACAAATCCATTGTAAGTGAGGTGGAATTATGTCGGCTCAGTGGATTATAAAAGGCCTTGATCCAGTGGGAGTTGAAAAACATGGCTTCTATTCTCGCACATTTTTTCTTTCCACACAGGCATACGCACAAATACATGCATACACAAATCCATGCACGTGCCCGTACAGCACAGAATGTCAGAAACACTTTAGCATTCGTGTACATTAGTAGAAAAACACATGCACAGACATATGCACATTAAACAACTGCACACATAATCGTCAAACCTTGATATCTACTCATGCTGCCAGATAATTGAATTAATTCAGCTGAGGAACAACTTCACAGATTAGCGACTTAACTTTTCAATAATAAGAAAAAAACTCAGCCACGCGTGATAATTACATTTGTCTGAAATGAGGGCAGCCATCGAATTGTATCATGCATTGCCACGCGTCCAGTTTAAAACACACACACACACACAGACAGACACACACACACAAAACCCCTGAGTGGCAACACAACTTATAAGCACACATATGCACGTTTAAAGCTAAACAGTATATATGTCCACATACTGTACACACGTGTACTTTTGGTCTGTAGCTTTATTTTATGGTTTGGAGAAGGCCTCTTGGTTCCAATTAAGCAACATCTTAGCACAGCATAAAGTGGTGTTTTAAGACAATAGTGTGCTTCCAACTTGTGGGAATTTTGACAGCATCATACATAAAGAAATAACCTGTGGAAGAACCTGACTGTCCTGCACATTTCTTTGAAATGTCCATTCCATCGAACACCTTCGTTTTGAATTGGAACACCGACTTCCAGGCGTGCCGACCAATGTGCACCAGATTCGACTATGTTGCGTTCAGGCTCAGTTGTAGCTGCCAGAGGTAATGTGCTGCTAATCTAGCCACTGTGTCCACTGGCAACACCTGCGACTTTCTCTTTCTTTTAAAATGAATATTTGATGATACAATGACTTTGTCATAACATAAACCGATTAGAAAATATACAGCAACATTAGTTTTTTGTAATTACTGAAAGATGAATGTTTAATCCATATTGTTGCCGTTTGATTTGCAAACATAATGAAAATGGAATAGTGATAGCTCATAAATACTACCTGTTATCAGCAGTCATTCCCAAGCTGCTGTGCCACGGTGCTTAAAATGAGTGATCACAGAGAAAGTAAAAAGTGACAAAAGTTTGTCTAAGTAGGGTACAGTCACAAAGCATCAGTTGTCACATCTTTCATTATGCTTGTAAAATGCAAAACCAGTCAAAGAAATTCTAAACTAAGGTATATCAGGAATGGGGCTTTTGAAGAACAGGCGCTCTGCTTCGTTCTCTGAAACGTTTCCAGTAAACGTTGGAAACCGTGGCAGAGCCGTGGCAGAGCCAGAACACAACCAGAACACGACACAGCAGGAGCCGATGGACAATAAGCGTTAATGTCCAGGATCAGTGGCTGACCTCACTTATGCTCCTGCGGCTGAATGCGAGCAAATCCCTGCAGCTACAGTAGGTTCTTGTAGAAAGCCTTCTGAGAAGCGTGAAAGCTGTTCAAGCAGCATATTGATGCTCATGGTTTTGGAATGAGATGTTCAACATAAGGGTGTAATGTTACGCATACTGTGTTCAGGTGTACACATACTTTCGTAGTCTTCATTAAATTCCCTATAAAGTCAAAAGGACAAACCTAACCAACAAAACAAAATCAACTATCCTTGGGAGGTCACTTGGCTCTCATGAGAACAGCAATGACATACTCATACAGTACATATACACACATAGTCATCCAGTCATGGGCAGGATCTAGCAGTGGACAGGCAGGTGAGAAAGGTGCCATATATTTTTATATAGATATATATTTCATGGCCCCACGACATTGAGTTCTGAAACTGCAAAAACAAGCCATAAAAATTCCAGAGGGTGCATTGAAATCCTCACTAGACACCCTTCCTCTCCCCCTCCCTCTTTTCCTCCCTCTCTCAAGATGCTGTCTCCCTCTCCTATTTCTGTCTATTGTCGGTACAAAGCATCCCTTTCAGGCCCCGATGACTTCTCTTACGGTAGGCTTAGCGAACAATGGCTGCACTGGAAACAAAAGCCAGTTTATTAGGCTGGACATTGACAGAGAGAGACTGAGAGAGACAGACTGAGAGAGAGAGAGAGAGAGAGAAGACGACAGGGAAAAAGAGTGACATTCTGCGTTCCATTGTGGCTGGACTCACATCTGGTGGCCATGTGTGACCGGAGCAGCAGGGCTAATGATGGGCTTCCTGAGGCCACCTCAATTAGGCCAGGCCTCACCGGACTCCCAGAGAGAGGCAGAAAGAGAGATGACTATCAACGTACTGCTTCACTACTTGCGTGCGTTTGTGTATATGAAACAAACTGCACTGTATACAGTCGTCTTCTGCTTGGATGTGTGTGTGTGTGTGTGTGTACACGCGTGTGACCTATGTCCACGAATGTGTGTTTTTTTAGGCATTTGTGTGCATTCCCACCGGCACACTCCTGAGCACTGTCCTCCTTGTTCTTCAGCCAGAACAACACCTCCCGTCAGCACACATACACAGACATGCATACACACACAACCTCCTCCTGAGCGGGCTAAAACTAACTAACTAGCCATAAAACCATTAACGGTTAGCGCGCTGCTTTGATGGCCCAACACAAGATTTTCAACACACTTAAAGCTACACAAGCTACACAGGGGGCAGAGCAAAAATGACGAGAGCCTGCAACCGTGTCCTCGGGCATGCGTGCCCATGTCTGTGCGTGATGTCTAGTGTGTGTGTGTGTTACACTGTGTGTACATGTGAGCGCCAAATCAGATGGGTTCCTGTGACAGTACCATCCCTTATTATTCCTGCTTTGCAAACTGTTCACCCCAGAAGACACAGATTGAGAAATACAAACCTAATAAACAGCAAAAGAAAAGCCAGTCTGTCTGTGTTAATAAAAGGCTTTATTGGGGAAATTTGATGTCAATTCTTCTCATAATCACGTGTTACTAGTCAGATGTGTATAATTAGTATTGCATAAGCAATTGCGCAAACAAGATTCAGGGTCATTTGAGGCTTTCGGTATGAGCACAAGGGCATAACCACAGACAAGATGCTAGTTTGTATCCGGTATTACTGATTGTTAGGTAATGAAGTCTTGTTTTGTTTCTAGATTTTCAGTCAATTCCTCAATATACTGGGTCATTTTGAGTAGCCTATTGTAGAAAAGTAACTCTCCCAGAACGGCAGAATATAAGTGGTGAATTATCCCAAAAACCATCACATAATAAATTCAGCTACAATCAACACAACTAATACAAGACTAGCTAGTTAAAACTGTAACACGAAGAAGGGAGCTAATATTGCGTATCTAGAAAATGCATAAGAAGCTGGACGGGATATCCAACTGGTTTGATTTAGCATAATCATGGGACGTCGATTGGGCTTTTCACCAAAATATGATGATGATTTGCATTGGAATTTGCTCTTTGCACATTATACATTGCGCAGATTCATGCGAGAAAATTGTAGGGGGGGTTGTTGAGGGAGAGACGTGAGGTGAGGTGTGAGGTGAGAGGAAACGGTGCATGCAGCAAAGGCTGTGACATACAGCTCATGGAGGCTTTTTAAAACACATTCAAATTATCAACGCCCCAAATTAGCATAACAATCGTATTTCTACTCAGAGTCATACCTCAGTCAAATCTGATCACACACACATGACAAGATATTTTTAAATTTGGTCTGACTTATATTTTCTGGATGTCCATTGTGAATACATTTTCATAAATAAGCTTAGAAATCAGAGGGGACAAAAGAAGCTCCATATAACTCCAGAACTTCAAAACAATCAAAGTAATGAGTGATATATGTCTGTAGATCTATAGGTACACTGCAAACAGGAGCTGCTAATAGCTAATTCGGCACACTTTCTAATCTCACTGACTTAATATGATTTTATTATTAGATATTTACCCCAGCTTGTGTCAGTGTGTGCATAAAACTCACTTTCTTTTGGTTTTTGTTTTTACAAACTATTAACAGTGGCCCTACAGAACTGTTTTGGAAGATATTCTCACCGTAGAGAAGCTGCCGATGAATTGTTCATCAGACTGAAGAGAATCATGGCAAAAATTGTGGGCAAAAGGTCCATGCTAGACAAAGGCAGTTACAGCAACAGTGCTACGACGTAGCGTTGTAGTACTAGACATTATCTTACCTGTGTGCTAGCACACACCTGTCTGTAACTGTGCGAGTCTAAAAGTGAGTACGAGAGTCTGAGGGGAAAGATATTGGTCAGTGGAAATGGACTGCGCATAGAAACACTCAATCTAACCCCTGCCCACATCACCCTCAGTGTCGTTCTCTCTCGAGCAGTAAATCGATGGCAGTCAACTGGAGCGTTCGATCCCCATTCGTTTTCACTTTGATTCTTTTATGCGGCTTTATAGATGATGGTTTCCGTGGTTACATGGGCTCCCTCTGCGGAGGGGAAGTGGTTCTTATACTGGAGAAT
>NC_135877.1:7463399-7468399 GCF_031162955.1 Sander vitreus | reverse complement strand
AGGCAATGCATCAGATATTATGCAGCTCCCTCTGGAACCACAAAATACTTTATACAACTTTGGTTTTTGTCTTGGTCCTAAAGACCATGTTGAATGTTGTAAAGAAACAGACTAGGTTAACAGGTTAAATTGCTAACACTACATAACCAGCGCTATGTGGGCTTGCTGAAAAAGCAGGAGAACTTCTTGTATCAACGTTGGTTGGCTGTGCTCCATTCAGTAGCACACCACAGGCGCTGACAGTCAGTCTTGTAGCGACTCTGGCTCTCAAATGTCAGTCAGCTACTACCGAGGGAAACATCCACCCTGAGGCTTAAAGCTTACACGCTGTTCTCATAAATATGTAAAATAAAAAAATAAAAATGTAATACTCTAGTGTATATTTCCTTACTTAAAAAAGGAATTCAAAACTAATGTAATATTGAGGTCAAAATCTAATTCTTTTGATCAAACCGTTTTAGTTTCAGTTAGTTAAGGATAGGAGATAGACGTGCTTAATAGAGATGAACTGTGCATGAAGATGAATGTATGTTTGAATCAAACTTTCGAATCAATTTAACAAGATATTAAAGGTCCCATGACATGGTGCTCTTTGGATGCTTTTATATAGGCCTTAGTGGTCCCCTAATACTGTATCTGAAGTCTCTTTTATATAGACCTTAGAGGTCCCCTAATACTGTATCTGAAGTCTCTTTTATATAGACCTTAGTGGTCCCTAATACTGTATCTGAAGTCTCTTTTATATAGACCTTAGAGGTCCCCTAATACTGTATCTGAAGTATCTTTTATATAGACCTTAGTGGTCCCCTAATACTGTATCTGAAGTCTCTTTATATAGACCTTAGTGGTCCCCTAATACTGTATCTGAAGTCTCTTTTATATAGACCTTAGTGGTCCCCTAATACTGTATCTGAAGTCTCTTTTATATAGACCTTAGTGGTCCCCTAATACTGTATCTGAAGTCTCTTTCCCGAAATTCAGCCTTGGTGCAGAATTACAGCCACTAGAGCCAGTCCCACAATGAGCTTTCCTTAGGATGTGCCATTTCTGTGTCTGTAGCTATTGAGGAGGAGAGAGGGGGGGACAAGGTGGAGGGTGGGGGTGTGGCCTTGACCAACTGCCACTTTGCTCGTTTGAAAGCCATGATGTCTCTCTCTCATGGGTGGGCCAAATTCTCTGGGCGGGCAAAGCAGAGAAAGGGGGAGTAACCTTGCTCCTTATGACCTCATAAGGAGCAAGATTCCAGATCCAGAGCCCATCTGAGCTTTCATTTTCTCAAAGGCAGAGCAGGATACCCAGGGCTCGGTTTACATCTATTGCCATTTCTAGCCGCTGGGGGACCATAGGCAGGCTGGGGGAACTCATATTAATGTTTAAAAACCTCATAAAGTGAAATTTTCATGCCATGGGACCTTTAAGATATAACGGGTGCGCTCATTTGTTTTGTGGGCTTGCTATATATTTGTTCTATTTCATGTATAAGACTGTGACCTTTTGTTTTGCTGGTGTAACCCATGTGAAATACAGGGCCACTAAAATCCCGTTTGTCATTTAGGAGTGTGCAATGCACTGTCTGCGCATCTGGGAAAAAAGAGAGCGTTGCTCGCGGTAAAATATGTATTCTGCTGTTGAGATCAAGCTGCGTGCTGGACGTGCTGACAAGCAATTGAGAAATCCCCAGCTGTGGAAGCGAGATAAAATAAAGTTCTGTCAAGTTTATTAACAGGAAAAACTCTGGTTGAGATGGCGAGCCAAAGCCCAGCTAGACTGTGGACGGTTGTGGATGCGGTGTGGCATACCGTGGGACCTGCCCACAGAGGACATCTGACCACTCATTTGGAACACAGATAAGTAAGAACACATATACACGTTAAGCTCTACCCAGGTGGCAGTAGGTGTAGCAGTGTACACACAGGACAAGAACTGAACAGTTTGATCTCAACTCCTTAACTCGGAGGAGTGTTCGGTACAGGACACGTACTGAACTCGTTAATCTCAACTCCTTAACCTAAAGGAGCAAGAACTGACCTCTGTAGACCATCTTGCTTCAAGGGAGCATTCCCTTGAGTGATCACATACAAAGACAATTTGCTATTTTGTTTTTTTTCCTATTTTATTAATTTATTTTTGTATTATTTTATAGAGCTGTTTTTTTTTATTTTCTATATGTAGCTATGTGTGTTTGTGGTTGCTGTGAGGCAATAAAAGTGTCAATTGTTCAACTCAATACTAACTCCTCTTTGTGAGTTATTAAAGCAAAAATCACTCCCCGAACCTAGCTAGATGTTAGCGTCTCACACACTCATTGATTGGACTAGTGGCGCTGCAGTATAGGATAAGATGTGTTTTGTCTGCTGATGTGTAGTGTATACGATGTGTTCTTGAAATGGAAATGAAACTGTTTCCTACTTTGCGACTGCCTCATATGGCTATCAAGTCAAAGTATTTCGGTTTTCCGGGATTCACCTCATCAGTAGACTAAAATTAGTATCCAAAATACTACAGGTTGAAGGAATGTGCTTAAAAATGTCACGTACATTTATTTTTTGTTTGTAAAAATGAATGACTTTCGTACCGTTTTAACACCAATTCAGAGCAGCTGTTATGAGAGAAAGCTTCATTGTAATAAAGAGCTGGCTCCGTCTTTGTAAAGCACACACAGACGTCTCATTTACTAAGTCACATATCATATGGACTACTTGTAAAGAAGAAAAGAACCATGAACAGTAAAATATGTTCCCTTTCTGCTAATGAATGGATCTGTTGAATTCACCGTTCCACACAGAGACAAACATCTCAGAATGCCTCTGCACAGAAACAAGTTAATAGGAGAGCAAAAGCACCTTCGGGCTACTTGGGTCACAAAGGCTGATGATCCACAGACCTAATTTGGCTTGGCAAACCTAATCGTTCAAAATGGATCGAATACAGAGTCTACTGGAGGCCCCTAACCGTTTTACTGCGAGACAAGGAGGGGAACAGGCATTGGCATTGTTATTCAAACCACAGAAAAATTGTTCACTTCCAATCACATTTAAGCAGAAGGACGTCAACTGCCCACAGGGTTGAGCGCGTGATGGTGTTAAGGTGCCTATTATTGCCCCACAAGACTGCTATGATGTACTTTTGACGGTCAAGTGCTCTTCAGTGGAGAGCAATCGTATTGCATTGCATACAATGGTATACACAGTTCAACCTGTACAAACACACACACAAATAGAAACCTATAGGAAAGGAACTTGCAGATACTCACACACATATCATGCCTGGAGTCAAGTGGAGAGGGAAAGAGATGTGTGAGAGAATATATTTAGTGTAGACACTGAATACTAATGAGAAGGGAGCGTGGTCCAGACCATAGGGCAGGGGTCAAAGGCCTCACCTTGTTGGTTATCTGTTATCCTTTAATATCCAAGGCAATTGACTGAAAACTGACATTAGCATTAAAGTCAGAAGGGAGAAGTCACATAGCGACACACTGATGTATCCTTTGTATGTATACAGTACAACCACATTGTGTACTGTCTGGAACCAAAAGGTTTAGACGGAGCATTTGAGCATTACGTAGTTTCAAGGAATTATGTTGGTTGTGGAAAACATTTTCATCCAAGTCAAATATTGATTTTTATATATTTCAAAATCACAGCAAAAATCGTCCTTAAGCGGGCTTTAAAATATGTACGTGACACCCTCCTCTTTAGTGGGTGTTCACACCAAAATCCGCCCTGCATTAAAACAATGTGGAGGGCTGCGTTCGTTCAGGCACAGGTGAGAAGTGACAATCGATCCAGAAAGTCAAGTTGGAGTTACCGTGCATTTTTAGGGGCTTCCCAGAAGCCAGAAAGACTGTACAGCGGTTTAAATCGCTCTCACACTGGATTTTACAATCTGTATTGTTATACTTCATCTTTCATAGCAAGGTAAATAGTGGAATTAAAGCGTTAAAGTTACAAAATAATCTAACAGGATTGTGTGCTCACACCAAATGTGATTACCAAATATTTGAGGAATTCTTCCATCAGAAATTCCCCTCTCTCTTTAAAACCATAATAATTTGCAGGCAAAGTTTTTGCTGCACGTCATTACTTTGGTGTGACGGCGTGGTGATGGCGCAGTGGGTATGACACATGCCTTTTGGTGTGGGAGACCTGGGTTCAATTCCCACTGCGATACATCAACCAATGTGTCTAGAGGCGTGCGACTTCTGATATATATAGTAATTGTAAGTCGCTTTGGATAAAAGCGTCAGCTAAATGACATGTAATGTACTTTAACAGACACATCATACTGCACTTAACTTTCATGCCAACAATTGTTTTGTCAGAAGTGGAGGGGCTTTTTAACGGCGAAATGAAATGAACAGAATTCATACACACTCCTCACTTTAAGAGTCAACTTGACAGCCACTGGTGATGTGAAGCGATGTGAAGGTTGGTATTAAGTGGGAGAAACGGTCAATGCTGCGTGGTTATTTTACTGTCATTTCGTTGACATTTCGCATTGCTGTTCAAACAACAAATGTACAACTGTCAGACGGGAAACAGGCCGAATACGAGGCGGTTAAATGACAGGTAGGAAAAAGGTGGAAGGACGTGCAAACGCGGTGCTAATGGAGCTATTGTGCATGCAGTCAAAGAGGTGACGCTCTGTGGCCAACAGAGAGCAGACAGCAGCCCTGACCTCCCAATCTTACATACAGCGCAGCCACTCTGACGCTGTAATTACCTGTCACACCGGGAGTGGCTGTGTATCTGTGCGTGTTTTGGACAAAGGGGTGTGGTAGGAGACAGCACTTGCACTTGACCCGACATGCAAACCAACCCCGTGTTTCCCATAAATGACATTAAAAAAAAAAAGCACGGGCGCCCGCGCAAACCTGCCTGAGACCCTGCCTCCCCTGGCCCTCTCCCTTTCTGGCTCCCAGTAATTGCCTGTGGGCCTATGGAGGGGTGGGAACCATTGTGTGCTGCCTGTGTAGCACTAAGGGAGATGTGGGATTG
>NC_135877.1:7315899-7458399 GCF_031162955.1 Sander vitreus | reverse complement strand
GACACACAGAAAAAGGTCACCCCTGGTTGACACACACGCAGTGGGCAGATTCATGGCTGATCTGACAGGGCTGCTACAAACATTCATACATCTACGCATGCACAAACACACTACAACACACCCGGGCCACGGTCAGTGTAACCAGTGCCAGCTAAATCTCCTCAGCAGAGCAGTGATGAGGCCGCAATCTGTGATCATGATACTGCCTTGACACACACTGTCTGGACTTCTCCACACACATAAACACACAAAGACACAAGCACAGAGAGTGTGCAGACAGTATCAGCTGAGCCTCTGTTTCATGGTCATTTGTGTTGGGTCTGTGTTTGCTACCGCTGCCCTCCTCTGACTCCAGGCCTTGCTCTCCACACAGCAGCGTCCACTGCTTTTCGTCAGCGCAGCCGAGCATCCCTCGGGATAGTTTTTCACTGACGCGTCACAACATTTACAGAAACTCAACAGTCAAATTCATTTTTTTGGTGCAAAGTTTTTAGATGAGTAGTCAAAGTTCTCAAGATAGAAACAAGTGACCATGCGGAGAATATGTGGCTTGTGTAGTTAAAAGACAAATATATATCAGTTTGGCTGCTGGTTAGTACATTCTAGCGCACTTTTCAAAGGAATAAAGTTAACCTTTTCCTCATTATGAAACTTAAGTATGGCTGCATTGCATGGTCAGTACTGGGGCTACAGTACTATGGGTATCTACTATGATTAATTTATCTTAACCAGTATGATAATTGACTGTCAGTACAAAGGAAAAAAATGTGTGTAAGAAATGAACTAAAAAAAGTATGAAAGTGTTTAGCTGCCTTGGAGTAGGTTATTTTTAATAACACTAACTGTAAACCTAACTTTGGCAGACTGATGGATGGAACTGTCAGTGTATGTAACATACACAGTAATAGGACAATAGGAGATCAGTTGGAGCTCCTACCAGTAACTTGACGGGTCAACCTGAAGAGAAAAATGTCCTGAAGTAATCAGATCCTCTGTCTGCTGGTCCCCCTCACTCCTGGACAAAAAGAAGAACAAAAGACGTATTAATAGCACAATATTTATGTCTCTAAATAATCAGATGTGCATTACCGTGGGGTTAGAAACACATAGAGCAGGGCTTCTCAAAGTCTGGACCAAGAGCCGTAACAACTCGTTACGGCCAGGCCATAATGAGCCAATCTGGAACCGGCCCGTACCCCGTGTTATGAATACAACGCCTTATGAAGTGTAACGTTTTCTATTTTTAAATGCATTTCATACTGATCAATAAATTGTTGAAGTTGAATATAGAGTAGTGTAACAGACCGTAGTTGATCTTCCTCTAACTCAAAACATAAATAGGTCTGGACTTATTTTTACAACTGAAATAAAAAATGTATTAGAGAGAAAGTAGGCTACTGAAAAAAGGTACCGGTGCCGAATTCCAGGCAGTGGTATCGGTACAAAAGCTGACCAGGAAAACTGAGTACTCAACTTGAATGTATGTTGTTTAAAAGTTATAAGTGAGCTGATTAACTGTTTTTGTTCTGGACGATCGTTCCGGACCCCTGATCTTAGAAAGAATTCAGATGCGGACCTTAGAGGGATAGGGTTGAGAACCCCTGATGATAGAGGTTAGAAAGCAAACTGGGAAAAAAAGAGATTGTAAGCAAGCAGGGTTTTTCTTGGTTCAACTTTCTTTAACTCTTTCGTCTTATAGTTCTTATATCACTCAGTTCTACCCTCAAATGGATAGATCCCAAGTTTGCCTGGATAACGTGTGTGCAATGATTGGGTGTTGTGTGTCATTGTGCATGACATTGTGAGTTAAGAGAGAAAAAGTAGAGTGAAAGGAGGTAAGCAGGCAAATAAAGACACGAAAAGTATGAAGGAAGTGTCAGAATAAAAAAAAAGCTCACGGCGGATTAACTCATTCTAGTTTACAGATCCTCAACTCTTTTCCTCTCCTCATTCCTTAATTCCTCCTCCTTTTCTCTCCCTCACCCACCCCTTCTTGCTCCCTACATTCCTCCTACCCTCACCCCCTTCACACCAAAATTCTTCCATCTATAAATATCAACAAGAGAGACTATAGAAGCACACACACACACTGTAAACACACACACACACACACACACCAGTTAAAACCAATGAGCACAGTGGCACATTGTGCCAGCAGAGCCAATACACACTTCCACGGCCATTACTCCCCATGGAAACAGACGAGCGCATTCGCACACACACGTGATGTTGACGTTGTACCCGCACAGTGGCTGCCTTAGACAATAAGCTATTTCAGGGCCAAATCGCTGACAAAAATCCATTTTTCCACCCCACTAAAAAAGATCAGGAATGAGGGAGGGAGAAAGAGCAGGATCGAGAGAAAAGCTGAAATCAAATAAACAGTGGCGTACATCTCTCTTAAGCTGGATTTATCTCTGTATTTTGTCATCATTCTAATTTATTCCCCAACCTGCTTACAATTACTGCCTTTTCAAAACTCATATCGCCGGCTTGTTGTTGTTCTCAGAGAGATTGCGTGGTATCTGAAAATGAATGAGCGGGGGACTTGCATAAGGTGGAAAAGCTCCTAGTGTACTTTTGTAGATTATCCACTTGATACCGATTCATTTTCTCTCGCACTTGTCACAGTTTTGTAAAGGAGGCAATGTAGGACAAACATGCAAACGCACACAACGCACGCAGACACACACGGTACTGTAGAGTGTAGAGGATGGGAGTGGGCTCATCATCTTTAGTTGTGATTACAACACTTGGCAAGCTCTCCCCTGCCTGTTTGCCTGCCTATTGCCTTACAAATGGATTAGTAAGCCCTGTTCCATTTGTGTGTGTAGCTTCTCTGAGATTTAGGCTGACTTACAAATAACACCAATCAGATTTGGGAGCAGCCGGAATATTGGGCGATGTGATTTGGGGACAGTACTGCTTGTATACCCTTAGTTTGGAAAACCTTGGGACTGTGTACACGTGTGTGTGTGTGTGTGTGTGTGTGTGTGTGTGTGTGTGTACGTCTGTGTGAAGATCTTACACATCTCATAATAAGGAAGTCTGACTGCAACTTTTGGAGTCAGTCGGCGGTTAATCCATGGGAGGCCTGCTCGCTCATCCCTGGTTTACATGTACTACAGAAGAGGACAACACTGATCTGAGGAAGAGAGAAAAAGAGAAGATTTGGACAGGGAAAGCATGGTACAAGATGATGAGTGTGGTATAAGTGAAAAAGCAGGAAATTCTCTTTTCTATTTTGGGGGGATTGGCATTTGTTGCTCTTATTGGTGCAGGCCAAATGCACAGCGGTAGACAAGGAGCACCCGATGAGGGAACTGCAATTAGCAATGCCATTGCGCTCATCATTTCAATATTCTTGTATCTGGATAAAATCCATGTGAGATTTAAGACAAATCATGTTGAAACATTTTGAACTTGTGCGGAAATGTCTTTGCGGAGAATGCGGTCTAAACTTTATGTTCTGTCTGAACACACAATTATACTGTAGTTAAAGTAGTAAAGAGGTCCTGGAAGCTGACACAGTCCAGTCAGACTCTTAAATCCTTTACACTGTATAGATGGTTTGCAATTGGTCAACGGCGCCAAATTTAGCTTGGGACCAAAGTTGAACTCTTCACAAAAGCACTGTGCAAACTAGAGGTGTTGAAATTAATCAAATAATCGATGCATCGAATCATGGACATGGACGATGCGGCATCGATAATCGGCCGATTATTATCGATTATTTCTGTTTACAATGTAATGTATGCCTAACAACCTTTCTGTTTATATATTCTGGTATGTTTTGCACATTCAGGTAGTGCCATGGGCTGAGTGCTGTAGCTTTATGTATCCAATTTATTTAGTATTAGAGCACTGCAGAATGTTTTGTTTTTGAAGCTTGAAAAGCTATGAATTAAATATCCTATATGGCTTTAATAGAAAAATGTATTTGACGCATCGTGATGCACACCTCTAGTGCAAACTGTTGGCCTTTATGAGCAAACTCGCTGATTGCATTGATTCCAATTGAAATGACTTGATTTCAGGGATGTGGCGATCATGTTTTTTGGCCCCCAATCCCGATGCGATTTTTAAAATATTGAATTTTTGCCAATACCATGTCCCGATGCAATACCTGTATTTGCCTAGATAATAGAGCTGCACACTAAGTAAACAAAGTATCTAAATGATGTGTTCAGCTACATTTATTTATTTATCTGATGTATGAAGACTTAATGGGTGGTGCACAATGTTCTCCTTTCTCAATACAGTATCCGAGAGGTGTTCATTCAACCCTTTGTATGTGTGGAGGCCTGTGTGTTCTATTGAGAGCATGACACGTCTATGATGATTCTTAGACTTTCGTGTATCATGTGACCCTAAGCAGGAATAAAACAATACCACAAAAACATATAGTGTAATTGCACGAATGTCCCCTTAAAAATATTGTATTGATGTTATCTTTGTTTATTAGTATTTATTTGTGCTTGGCATCAAGGAGCCGATCCAGGTCAGTCCATCAGGGTCATGAGACTTCTTTGCACGGGCACTAACTACATGTGAGAAAATAATTTATTTTCTCTTCTTTTTTTTTTACAAACAAACCCTGTCCACTCACCTCTATTATTTATACATTAGAAAACATTACAAAATTGAGAGCACCGATTTCAGTGCAAAAGAACATGGAGTGTTTGGTATATGGGAGAAGTGTGTGTGTGTGTGTGTGTGTGTGTGTGTGTGTGTGTGTGTGTGTGTGTGTGTGTGTAGTTACACATATGTGTTTCTCCCGACCTGGGAGTACAGTTTGTGTGAATAAAGCTCTAAGCTGTGCTTCCATTAAGCCTCTTTCAACACAATGCCTTTCTCTCTCAGAAACTCTGTCTGATGGAAATCTGCTTTTGTTGCCACAGTTCAATGTCCCTGCTATCTCCTGATGGAAGGAGAGAGAAAGGAAGGCCTGAATGGGCCTCAATAGTTTTATGTTCCAGACAGTTCACGCACACACATTATGCCAAATCACACACACTCCTTGCTCCTCTACAATGAAATCAATGCTCTCAGTTTTCCTCTCTGTGCGCAGCATCTCACGGTGCCAAAGGCTTCTTGTGATCAAACACCACATCATGTTCTGCAACTTCTGATACCGATGCTAACACAGTGCAGCTTTTGTACTCTGGTGTGGCTCTTCATTCACAATGTATTTAGGATGGATACTTCTTAATTATTTTCAAATTTTTGTATTATTCTTACCGTGTTGTGTGTTTCTGATTATATCTCTCCCATATTAGCTTTGTAAGGTATACTATCCATGTACCTTGTATTAGCAGTGTTTTTTAAAAAAAACAACAACATTTAAATCCACAAGCTGTAAAGTCATGTGAGTCTGTAATTCAAATCAGCAATGTAAAATGTGGCATTTTAAACAAGAAAACAAAAGCCAAGAAATAATTTTGCCTCCACATTTTTGACCAAAATGACATAATCATGATTGCAGTGACTTTATAGCAGATGTCCACAAAAGGGTTTTTCTCTTTAGCAAACTGTAAAAGCAAGCACAAAGATATAATATCTAACATCATTTGCTCACATTCAACTTTAGATTTGGATTGCATGTTGTAATATTCGGCTCCACAAACTCGGCACTGTCTGTGTGTTGGGTTGAGTGGGTTATACAAGTGAACATATGTCAGGAAATATGTCTGGTTTGGTTTGGATGGGCGCACTGGGCTGCTGCTCCCAGGGCTACTGTGGGACCAGGAGTGTCCGGGGATAAAGCCTGATTGTTGGAAAGATAAAGGCCGCTAACAGAGTGGACAGTGAGGGGAGGGACCACAGCACCGTCCCGCCAATGGCGCACACACACACACACACACACACACACACACACACTCATGAAGGCACAAAGACGTGAACCTAAACACGCACGTAAGCATTATCTACAATGGTTCTGCAGTAGCTTTCTACAGTAGTTTCACATTCAAAAGAACAAACACAAACACATTATGGTATGTTGGAATGTGTTGGTGAGGTTATGTAACAAGACTGTGCCAACAGTGAGAGTCAGACAAAGACAGATACAGAGAGAGAGAGAGAGAGAGAGAGAGAGAGAGAGAGAGAGAGAACAGAAACATTCACATATAGATTGAAAGATACTGATCCAATACCGCTGGGATCATTTGGCAAAACATTTGTTTTAATTAAAGGTGTGTTTCTAAGGTGAGCCACATAGAAGACAGCAATAGGGAATGAGAACAAGTTAATGCACAAACACAAACAAACACAATCTCCATTGTTGGCCAACTGAAAGCTTCTGACTGGGTGCAGGACTCCAGACTGCGACCAAATGGTCGCATTTTGAGTGAATTTTACATCCAGTGCGACCAGTAAATTTGCCCCCTTTTTTACACGTTAAACGTCGAAATGTCAGTACCTGAGAGCGCGTAAGCTCAAGCTTATCTGTCCTCTCTGAAAATTAACAGAGAGCGGAGCTCTGACACAAACACACGCATAGCTGCGGACGGTGCAAACTACGTCGGCTCTGCAGTTTTGTTGAAGTCACAGTGACTCACGGAAATGACGTTACACTTCCTAAGCAGTCACAACAGTGGTTTCTGTGCCCTGGTGACTGACTTACAGGCTGAGGTTGTAAGGCAAGGCAACTTTATTTCTACAGCACCTTTCAGCAACAAGGCTATTCAAAGTGCTTTACATGAAACATTAAAGAGCAATTAAAAACGGTCATGAAAATAAAACAGGCTAAAAAAGAATATACAAATACAAGAATAAAAGTTACAGTGAGTAAGAAATGAATAATTATTCAATTTAATAGGTTGTAGGGATGGGTTTGGGAGGAGGAGGATTTTGTTTAATTATATATATTATAAAATAACAATGTTCTAAGTACATAGGATCAAAGGTTTGACAATAATTTTTACAACTGAAATAATAGTTTTGTAATTATAGAGGGAAAGAAAAAAAGGAAAAAAAGGTACCGTTGGGTAACGGAACCGAATTTCAGGTATCAGTACCAATATTGGTTCAGTAGTAGCCTAAACAATGCATGTTTAATTTTAAGTTGAATTCATTGTAATTGTAGACTAGAGCTGGTGTGTGTATATATATATATATATATATATATATATATATATATATATATATATATATATATATACACACACACCATATATATTCCTATTTTTTTTTTCATTACAACGATGGTGCTGTCGGTTAACCTTCTATGTTGCATCTTCAAAAGTGACACTGAATTTGAAACAGCACATTGTAATTTCTGCATCTATTATTAAAGAAAGAAATTAGCAGAAATGTGAATATTTGGTTAGCATGTTGATTTACGGTGTGTGCCCCTAAATGTTGTGGTTGCGCCCCTAAAATTTTCAGTTGGGGGCCACTGTGCTCCTAGTGAAAAAAGTTAGTCTGGAGGCCTGGGGTGAAATGGATTATAGACGGGATACAATGAAGACAGATAAGGACATCTTAGCCTGTAACCTCCTATTGGCGAGGTGACCAGGGTCAAAGACACTCCTGGAGTACAGCGAGACCACTGGCGATTAACCACCGTTAACCGACAATAATAATTTTGACCGATTAATACTATCATCTAAACACTTTGTTTTGATAATAACAATATTATCAAAAAAAAAGAAAAAAAGAAATGGTATTAAGAAAGGTTTATTGTATTGTAAAAGAAAAAAAAAAGCCTGTCTTTAATTCCTTAGCTGCTAGTTACCTTGCAAGTTGCTTTTTAAGCTGTTTTTTTCTGCTAAATTAATGGCTCTTTGCTGGACCGGGCTGACAGCGGAGAGCTACATGACACATTCCACTATATCGATGAGGACTGAAACACACCGCTGACAGGTGTCTGTGGCTGCGACAGGCTCAGACATACACGCTGCGGACAGCTGAGGACATTTACCAGTCACGCGGACGTGCAAGGGGTTCCAGGACAGTGGCTGTAAGTGTCCAAGACAATGCACGCAAAATCATGGCTGCACGACCGGTCCAAGTTGGCAGGTGTCTGCAGACGCTGAGTGCGGAAAGTATGTCTGAGCGTTCAAGACGGGTGAACTGGGACTCCGTTGCCTGCTTGTCAGTTAACAGTTAATGATTGGTTAACGAGGGTCGGCTATCGGTCAGAAAGAAAATATCCCTATAACAAGCACACATTGATACATTCTTATATTAATATGGCAGCATATATGCAATATGGTTCTGATTCCTTTATGAATGTATAAGCAAAGGCTCCTCAGTGAATGAAGGGTCCATTTACCCAAAATCACAAAGATTACCCAATCTGCCGTCAAGAGTTGTCTAGTTGTCAAGTAACTGAAGTAAACTGTTCACAGCGAGGTGAGTGGATTATCCTAAGTAAACGGAACACTGTTTTTACTTATGCTGTTGTTGTTGAATTGTTGGGACACACACACACACACACAGTTGCATCGCATCTTTGCCACTTAATCACGTTACTCACGTCCTGCCGCACTACAACACCCTCACACTGACATTACACACTAACTCCAGCTCACTTACACAAACTGTTGATACACATCTCATACATAAAGATATCAAGTATTCTTATTTTGCTGCAACAAGACTTATGTCCCTACATATGTACATCTGTTGTAGTAAAAAGATTGCTCATACAGTAGTCTAACACTGACCATTACATGTATACAAGCCCATAAATTCACATATAAACAGTTATATAAGTTACTTATCTAACACAATTCACTATTCAAAAAGTATCAACAGTGAAGGACTTGCATTGTGCTATGCACTACATACAATCCTTCAATCTTCGGTCCATGTGGACAATGGCATCGCCGCAGCAATTCATTTTATTTATTCCTTCATTCATTTTAAATGTATTAGGGCTGTAATGCTGCATTCTGTAAATGATAACGTTAACAAGAAGAAAATGTACTATTATCATATCCAATGGGCAAATTAATGCCCTGGAGCGCATTATATGAAAAGAAGATTGGTCTAATATTATACAAACAATACGCCATTGGGTCCAAAGATGTCATCATGAAGCACAACTTATTGGGACAAATGTGTTTAGCAATTATGCATCAGTAACCTCAGGGTATTGTGTTGTTTGTTATATGGACAAGGATGCATCTCAGTACCTTGACCCTTTCTCAGAGCTGGTCAATAGCTATTCAAACCGAGGGTTCCTTTTGAAATAGGACATCACTACTTTCCTTTACCAAGTCTAAATCAACCCGGGTAATTAGAATTATATAAACAAGGAAGAAAGAGCTTTTCTTTCCCGCCTTTGTGAGACAGAACGGGTGGATTGCATTTTTTGATGGATGTCAATAGAAAACACCAGATACACAGTTAAGAGACCTTGTAAAGACCTTGAAACAAACACACAAACATGTAACAGAGAGAAACTCGCTTGACAAACATCATACTGCCATAATGTGCTTTTCTCTAGGGCTCTCAAACCAAAAATCTACAGCAGTGTCTTGTCTGCTCTGTCCTGTCCTCACCTCATGTGGGCAGTTCATACTAAAGTGCGCGATCCCGGTAGGCTTGTATCATGTGGACGTGCTGACAGTTTTGTTGTCATTACTTAGAATTCCTCATGGGGGCGGCAGAAACTACGCACTATAGCTTTAAGAGCAGATACAATGAAAAGGGGAGTTCATATCTGACTGCTTGTCGATGAAAACCATGTGTAGCAATATATAGTAATATTGAGGAGGTGACGCATTGTGATGCATTGTGATATTGAATCGATTTGAATCGTTGACAGGATCATCGTAATCGAAATTGAATCGTGAGACCAGTGAAGATTCACACCACTAGTATGTGTTGACTGATGGACACGGTACGATTTTGTGTCTTGTTGTTCTCATAGATACAATCTGGTCAGGGGGACAATGAAGTATATAACCCCTCATTTGAGTGGATGTTAACATGGAACATTGGAAAGTACAGCGTAAGTTATAAATACATATATGGTTGTAAAAAAGCTGACACTTAAACCTTTATGGCTATTACACATAAAAGTCTTTCTGATATCAGTTCAAACACTCCAAAGTGATGAGCTGGTTTTGTCAACCGTTCATTTTTTGTATAGCTATTTTCTGTAGCTCCATATTTATGTGAAATGATGGCATTTGGGTGTTTTTGCATTATAATCCATACAATAAGTGCTTTGGCAATTTACATTTTGGCATTTTTCATGCGTAAAGATTGCTTGGGCAATCCAAATACTTTGAACGGGGTTTCCACACCACTTTCTTCATGGCTCAACTACAGAGAGAAGCAGCCACGGTTATTAAATCCTTACGTATAGTGTAATATTTTGGCGTTTTACTTGCCAATCATACAACTAAGCAAGCCTAGACTGATACTTTACATGATGCACCATGATCACAGAGATCATTTTAAAGTTGCAGACTTGACTTTGAATTGTGTGTATGTATGTATAAAAAATAGGGCTGTCAGCATTAACGCGTTAATCGCGATGTGATTAAGGGCCGAGCATCTGCAGCTGCTGTTGTCCGAAAAACACAGACGGTGCGTTCAATGAAACTGGTAACCTACAGCCTCGTGGTGCATTCAAAGTTATTGTTAAATGCCCTTTTCCTATCTGGTGATTGCTTTTGTCATTCAACAGCTATTTACTAGTGAAATAAGTTGTTGTTATAGTGATTACATTATTATTATTAAACATTTAATTTTGACCATATGACCTTAGCAATAAACAAGCCGTTATTTAATGTCACCAACTGTTGTTTAGTCTCTTCTTTCGTAAAAAGTATCGGTTCAGGCACCGTTAAGGCACCGGTACCATTTTAAAAGTACCGCTTTAGCACCGGTATCCAAACCAAACAATACCCAACCCTAATATTGACTCTAGATTCAAATGTGACTAGATTCACACATTTTTCTTTTGTTTACAGTAAATAAATAAATAAACAAATACAAATCTTAAAATCAAGTTCATAAAGTCACTTTCTTTGCATTCATTTGATTCCCAATCAAGATACACTGGTAAGAATTGTTTTCCATTGTTAATATGTACTTAAAAACAGTTCTGAAATGCAAAATAATAGAATTGGAATCATGTGATAAAACATGCGATTAATCACAATTAACTATAGACATTCAGCAATTAATCACGATTAAAAAAAATGTATCGTTTGACATCCCTAATAAAAAAATAATAATCTGGAAATCTATCTCCCACACAACTTAACAGCATGATGCAGTAAACAATCTCTGACCTCATGCATTGTGCTGGGTGTGATGTCATGTAAGGTGGATGCAAAGTATTGTGGGAGCGTTGGCTCTCTACCTGGAACAGTGCAGTCATGTTTGATTGAGTAAACATGGACAGCCAAAAAGCTGTTTAACTACTTTAACAACAGGAAGAAAAAAAAAGTTTCAGAATCCATGTCAAAAAAGGGGATTCTTGATGGAAGAGATATAGCATTAGGTGATACTGTAGTTAACGTCCTGATGGACAGAGGTAATGAAAGATTAGGAGAAAAGGCCAAAGTGAAACAACTAAGGCTTGTTTTCCTCTCTTCTCTCTCTCTCTCTCTCTCTCTGACAGTTGCTGTACCATTAACACCGCCTCCACAATTAGTGTCTTCTCACCAGCTACACACTCACAGACACAAACACACTCACACACGGTGACACCCCAGGGCCCTGCACAACCCAAACAGCATAATTAGACATCCCCTAAACAAAGCACACACTCTGTAATTACTCTGTAATATTACATAGCACAGGGGACTCAACAAAAGCCATTTTCCCTGGATCAACCAGTGGCACTAACACACACACACACACACACACACACACACACACACACACACACACAAATTGTCCCATGTGTATGTGTACATTTCTATTGACTTCACCAGACAGAGAATTACCAGTGGCTGTTGCCTGGCTTGAGAGTACATGGTAAGTGTGTGTGTGTGTGTGTGTGTGTGTGTGTGTGTGTGTGGCAAATACTTTACCTATAGGTATGTGTGAGGTTGCTTACATAAATGTATGTGCTGTATATGTGTGTCCCTAAACTCGACAGCACATGAAAAGGCAGAGCAACTGAATGTATTTATCTTGTGTTACTCAGTCCAGGGAGGCAGCCATGCTAAGCGCTCACGCACGCATGCACGCATGCACGCACACACACACACACACACACACACACACACCTCTCTCTCTTTCCATCTCGCTCTCTCGAATGGGAGATGACTAATTTCTCCAAACAGAGCAATAGCACAAACACACTGTGCTGATCCTGTTGTTGACAGGACTCCCCTCAGCTTCAACTACCTACCACCACCCCCACCTCCCCATCTGACCTTCCTAAACACACCCACTCTGTTCTTCCTCCCCACCCCATCCTCCCCTTTTTTCCGCCTCTATGCCCATAAGTCAGTGCAGATATTGCGCCAAGTTCAACGGCAGTAAATTAAATCTCTATGCCAAGCCAAGTAGTCTGAAATCACATTAGATCTTAATCAGGGACAGTTGTGTTTGCCTTGTTGTTGTTTTTTTTTCTTTTATTATGGGTGTTATATTTTGTTGTGTACAGTTTTATTTTTTACAATGTGTACGCCATCACATGGGAAATACCTGTTAGTGACTGTAAGTGTTAACTACTTCCTAAGTGTCCTTAAGCAGGCCAACTGCTGGTCTTTTAGCTGATTTGGCACTCTGCTTCCACATGGCAGAGCTCTGCATGATCAATAAAGTCACGTCACATTCCATCACTGTTATTTCTCCTTTGAAGTTCAGGTGTGTGTTGTCAAATTATGAGTAACTTCACCTTAGATAACAAGAGCCCATGAAGGATGAGCGTGACAGCATGAATGGTTTCCATGTTATTAGCTTTCTTTAATGAGGTGCACCACACTTTACGACAACACTCTCCATCTAATTATGTCTCTTTTCGGCTTAAAGACCTTCTCTTCTTCCTTATCTCACTCTGAGCCAATCAATGCAACTTAACAAGTCTTTACCATCATCATCAGTGTTGGGGAGTAACGGAATACATGTACCGGCATTACGTATTCAGAATACAAATTATGAGTAACTGTATTCCGTTAGTTACAATTTAAATAGTTGGTATTTAGAATACAGTTACATTGTTGAAATCAATGGATTACATAACGATACTTCTCTGTTTCACTAATTTATTCACTCTCGCAACTCCATGCATTTCCCAGAATATGAAAACGAAAAAATGAGCTATTTGCGTGATCACTGATAGAGGTAGAGATGGAGCCGGAACCGGCACAACAGAGCCAGGGCAGGAATGCGTTTCTATCTTGGAAATTCAAACAGCATTTCACATTAAAGAAAGAGAAGGGAGAACGAAATATAACTGTGCAGTGCAACCTCTGCTTGCCAGCAACCAACTTAACAGCGTCCAAATTACTCCACCTCCAACCTTAAGAATCATCTTAAAGTTTAGCCAAGGGTAGTCGTCTGCTGTAGTTTTACTGGTCACCTTGCCATTTTATAGTTGACGTGCGACTTTACATTCTCTTACGTGCTGATTTACTAACCCCAGAGCCGTTGAAAGACTAGCCCCGTTTGACATGTTAGCTAACGTTAGCTAAAATTAGCTCGTGGTAGCTTAGACTGCGGTTAGATTTCTGTAGTATGCAGTTCAGGACTACAAATACAAAAATCTATCTGCTTGTTCAGGTACACATTCAGCCAGTTGGAACAGAAGAACACACCAGAATAGGGCCTGTTTAGTAAGCTGTATGTGATGGCCGCATTCCTACACTTATAAAATACAATTCAATGTGGAAGTAATCCAAGTATTCAGAATACGTTATTCAGATTGAGTAACATAACGGAATACGTTACAAATTACATTTTTGGGCATGTATTCTGTAGTCTGTAACGGAATACGTTTTGAAAGTATCCGTCCCAACACTGATCATCACTAAGTTAACAATCTTAGGCATTACTCAACTATTCTCAACTATTCAAACAAAGAAATAGACTGTGAACTATAAGACATACTGTAGAGCAGTGAATCCCAACCAGGGGTACTTGTATTCCAAAGGTTATTTCTGGTTATTATTTGCCAAGGGGGTACGTGTACAGATGTGGAGACCTAATAAGAGAAAAAATATTTGATTAAAAAATATTAAGCTGTAACTCTTGAACACCACGTTGCAATTGAGAGTGTATTTAAACAAGTTTGCAAGCTGAGAAGTCTAAACAGTTAGCTCAAAGTGATGAATAATTGGCTGAAACACTTAGTTTAAAGTAATAGATAAATAGTTGAAATAGTTCCTTCCAGTGTAATAATAGTTTTACATTTTCGTTATTTTGGTACCATTTCATTGCTAACATCAGCTATCAGGTTCCCAAACGAATGCAAGCTAATGTTAGTAACGTATCAGTGCTATCGTTATTCTGTATATTGTACGAGATTAATAGTGTAAGGCAATGTTTACAGTGTAGGCTACATATTTTTCTCCGTGAGCAGAGTCAGAGATCTGCTGTTCTAGCTGTAGCCTAGCCAGTGTTACAACTGCATGACGTGAGTTGTCTGCCAGGGAAATCACAACATATATTACATTTATGTTAGGGGTGCACCGATCCGATATTAAGATTGGATATCGACCCCGATATTGACAAAACAGCTGGATCGGGGATAAGAAAAATTAACAGATCCACGGGCCGATCCAGTTTTTCTCCGTCGCAGCACTGGGACCCCGGTTAACTGCGTACCCTTCTCACTCATGGTAGTAACTTTATAACACAACAATTAATAACACACAACTAACTTTCTTTAAAAGGATAAAACACCATAGCACATAACAATTTGTGACTTAAACAGTTTCTAACACTAATAATTTTACATTTACAAATGTAGCTACACCGCCGAACGGCATGTTGGGTAATATTATAGCTGCTAGCTCGCCAGGTAGCATAACAGTCTGTTAAACTGGGAGAGGCTCTGGTCGCTACTGCACATTCAAGAACAGAGAAGAAAGTTAGAGGATGAAGAAAGACCGGAGATACACCAGAACAACGTATGCTCAAGAGAGGAGCTGTCTGTTGTTGCAAGGTTTTTTGTTTCTAAAAAAATCGGACATAATTTAGCCACTGTTGTTGCCCGTCGCTCTAACGTTACTCGGCCGTGCTAACGTTACCGTGCTAACGTTACAGTGCTAACATGAAAGACTTGTCACTTCAAGCATGCAGCGGACCAACATTATGAACGCAATCCAACTACGGTCCCGCTACAGACTGCTTAGAAAGACGGGTTCAGAGTAATGATTAAAACACTGGATTTAAGATGTCTTGCCTCGCTGAAATAAGTCCGCCAACCTACTAATATTATTCAAACAGCGAAGGAGGCTGACAGCGGAGCTACGTTCAGTCGCCCACTACAACCACACTACAACCTAACTTACCTGTGGCCAAGGTAGTGTTTATACAACTAGCTTACAACTATTTTGTTTTGAACGGGAAACAATGTTAAAGTTGTTTGTATGTGTATTCATTCGATTTGAGTTTATTTTACTACTTTGCAGTTTGCAGGAAAAAAAAATAGTTTAGATTCTGTAAGTGTTTCATGGATTCTCCTTCATATAACGTTATTGTATGTTGATGAGCCAAGCAAACCCTTTAGTAATCAAAGCTTTTAGTAAACATGATGACATTAACATGTTTTTGTGATATTCTACGTACTCCTGACAGTAGAATAAGCCATTATAAACCTATATAAAGGCCCATTATTGTTATTTATTTTAAGAAGTTTGATTACATTATATTTTCGATTTGAATGCACAATTGTTTTTTTTAAATAAATAAATAAGAATTCAATACATTACATCTATGTTATTTTGTCTTAGTTAGGAAAGTAATGAAGGAAGGAAGGTATAAGGTGGAAAAGGTATACAGTTTATTATTAATTCAACAAGGGTATCGGATCGGTATCGGGTATCGACAGATACATAAAGCCCTGGCATCGGTATCGGGACTGAAAAAGTCGGATCGGTGCATCCCTAGTTTATGTTACAAAGTAGACAATCCTTTTTCATCATTGACGCGAGGAAAGGTATCATAGACGTCGTTCTAGCATTATGCACACAACCATGCTATAGTTAGCCAAGCAACAATTACCTGTCAAGAAGAAAGCAGGCAACTTTGGCGTCCCTTTTGAAATCCTTGCGCTTCTTTCCATCTTGGAAAAGCCACTCCAATATTAATGCCGCGTTCTATTTACCTTGAAACTCGTAAGCCAGAGCTGGGAATGACGTCACACCCGAGTTGAATGCGTTCCATTTAAAAAGTCGGATTTTCATTGTTTTCATTAGCTCTAGCCCGGTTAGCTATTGTTAGCATTACCAGTTGATAACGCATTACGCCGTTTTTTTGTGCATGCAAACTCCGTAACAACATTTACGAAGTTGAACATGCCTGTGTGAACGACTGATTTAGTGACACAAATAAGACAGAAGTGCTTATAACTTTATGTTACTGCAGCTTTTCACAACTGTTGATACAGGGGATGTCCGAGTTCCGAGCTGGTAAATCTGAGGTCAGGGGGCGTGTTTCCGACTTTGACCTCGGAAAATCCGAGTTCCGAGGTAAATAGAACGCAGCATAACTTTGGTCTTGTTGCTTTGCCTGTCGCGTTGTAATTTTAATTCTCCTTTTAACTTACTTGGCGACTCCGTTACATGTCCTCGAGAATAGGCGTGATCCTCAACAGGCTTTCAAATCTGCCGCCAGTCGCGAGTAATCTCCCCCTGGCATTCGTCACGGTACCACTGAGTGTAAAAGCCCGAAAGGCGTAGGTATGTCCCTCTTTGGCTAATGTATTTTAAAGATGGAGGCGAAACATGGCTGCCGCCATTCGATCGAGTCGCTCGTATGTATTCTGAATGATTTTAAATGGCAGATTCCACGCTTACGAGAATACTTTGATTAGTTGGTGGAAGTAATTACACATGAATGAGCACATATTTGTGAAAGAACAAAGGGGTTTTTGCTAAGAATCAACTCAAAACATTACACAATGGAGCTTTAAAGTAATCGATAAATGGAGTAAACAGTTTAAATTAATGGATAAATGGTTAAAACAGTTTAAAATACTGGGTAATGGTTGAAACAGTTTGCTTAAAGTAATGATACGTTGTTGAAATAGTTGGCTTAAAGTTAACTTAAATGGTTGGTACTTGTTTAACAAAAGTTGTAATGTACTACCTGTGAGTGCAAAAAATCAATACAGAAATTGTAAAAAAAATAAATAAAAAAAAATAAGTAATGATAGAGGGTTGAAATAGTTAGCTTAACGTAATGGATAGATGGTTGAAAAGTAAGCTTCATGGAATGGATTAACAGTTACAATAGTTAGCTAAAAAATGTGAAGTGCTGTAGATGCCAGAGACAACTAAACTGAAACCAGTGACACTTTGGCCGTCAAACCACTGAGCTGTTCTGCTGCCTCCACTCACATCACAAAAGTCAATGGGCGTTTCTCAATCTGTGTTCTTCTATTGACTTGTGTTCTTGTGTCCCTGTGAAACGTCATCTCGTGTTGCCAAAGTACTGTCCCGATACACAAGTTCGCATTTCACCAAGAACAGTTAAGATTCCCAGAAATGTTCTTGACACGCCCATTTTACCGAGGATGCATTGGTTGGTAACTTGTATGAACTTCGCAGCACCCGTATCCCAACATTCATTTCGGCATTCAATGATGGTCGGGTTTCCGGTACATAGACAGACCAAAAACGGGACAATTTTAACAATTTTCGCCATCTTATTCATCACTAAATTCACTTCTGAAAACGTTTTAGGCGAGAAATGAACGGTTTAGATTTCGAATATAGGCAGTCTTGTGAAAATCTTTGCCGAATTGACAATTTGCTCCAAAGTTTTCGGAGTTGAGGAGCTCCATAAAGTGACGCGGCCGCCAGCTTGCGCCTGCCGGGGCCGCTAGCTCGTCGCTCAGACAGTCACGCTCAGAGACCGCGCTGTAAGCCGGAGGTCTTTTAGATCGGTCCCGTAAATAAGAGGCTTTTATTTCGCCGTTGACTGATCGTTTGGTTAAATATCACAACACATGTCCATCATAAGATTAACGGGAACCTGTGGTTAACTGTCTTTTCGGAGTTAAACTCCACAAGCACACACACACACACACACACACACACACACACACACACCCCGTAGCTACACACACACACACACACACACACACACACCGCAGCTTCTCACACACACACACACACACACACACACACACACACACACACACACGCAGACAGAGGCGGGGGAGAGAGATATACCCGTTTCTTTTCAGGAGACTTGTTTAAATTATGCCATAGGCTATACATTAGATTTAGTATTTTTTGGTGTATTTGTTTTCTGATTTATTAGAAGTTGAGTTTCAGGCTGTATGATAAATGAACAGTTGTACAGAAAGTGGTAACATGCTATGACATGTTATGTAGACTAAAGAGGGAGACACCAGTCTTTATAATTTGAATTGCTAATTTCCATCTGTTGTCCCTGGGCATATACAGTGCACTACAATAATACAGAAATGATAATTCCACATAACACTAATAGGAACACATAGGACACACCAGTGCACTACTTATTTTTTAATTTAAACGGACTTAAACTTATACACTAATAATAGTAGGGATCGCGTTCCACTCTTTTGAATAAGTAAGGGGTGTTTGAGCTAAACAATACAATTAAAGCTCAATTAGTTTTATTTTTCAATATTATTGCAATAGTTGTAACATTATGAGGTTTTCTTGTTTTAATATAAAGTGGTTATATTGTTGTGGTTTTTATTTCTAGCTGTTATTTTGAGCCCTGCAGGTAGCCTCTGTGCTGGGGGTGTTGACCAGTAACAGGAAGAACGCATCGTCTCAAACTGTTAACAGCGTTTTCTGTGCTTGTGAACTTGCGGGTTCATTTTTCCAAGAACAAGCAGCAAGAACGTTCTCCCCAAGAACACAAGTCCGTTCTTTGCATTCATTTCCTTTTTTTGTAGCTATTTCAAATGACCGCTGACACTGACCTGCTACTTTAAGAACAATTTCATAGCATCCCATTAGGATATTTTAAAGATGTTTTCAAAATATAGATGGTTGCCACCAAGAAAACGAGCATGCTCCTTCCCTTCCTGACGTGTTCTTGACATCTGCTTTGACATTTCATTTTCCGAAGAGCTGTCCAAAACTCGGTTCTTATCATACAACCTGCTAAAAGTTCTATCGAACAAAGTTATAAAATAGTGTCTGTTCTACAAGCACATTGATTCTTCTGTTTGTTTTAGTTTATTTTCTTCATCTCTGACTGAAGGCCACAACCAAACTCATGCAAAGAACATATCGTATGCACACTTGTATTCTATATTCATACATTAACACATAATGCTTAGGTGACCTGAGGAACATCTCCACAACACGGCCTTGGGAGAAGCATCATCTGTGCACACAATCTGGAATGGGCTGACAAGACATTCAGCTTTTAGAGTATTCATGCGGAGTCTCCAGTAATAATCAACAAAAGCCTGACCCTCAGCCGGGAGCCTTGAGTGCATGGTAATGGTCACACTAAAGCCCGTCTCTTGAAATAACACAATATACATGCCGTTATGTTCACACCTGAAAGTTTATGCACTTATACGATACAGATATATGCAAATCAAGGCCTGGAACAATGACTACATTCAACGGCGTGAAGGAGAAAAATTATTAATTTTTCATGGCTGATTCAAAAGAGTGAAGAGTAGTCATCATGACAATCTCAAATAATATTTTTGTGAAGAAATTGATGCATAACTAGGATTTAATAGTGTCTTAATCCAAACAACTTTCGATGTTAGAAAATCAAGATGTGTTGGCTACGGTTAGAGCAAGGTGTGAGATACAGTATGGTAAGGAAAGAAAACGTGTTTACAATGTAAAGGTCACAAAGAGTGTAAAAAACAATTTCATGAGTTGGTAATTGAACACCTGTCACTGGAGCTGAAAGAAAAAGAATCTATACAGCCATCCACCACCTTGACCCCCCTAGCCTCCACTTTCCTCTGCACTACTTTAAACTCACGCTGCTGCCTGTTTCTATTTGTGTTTCCTGACCGTAAATATAGTTCTGATGAAGAAACAGTAACATACAGAGTAGGGTTGGGTACCGAACTCTGTACCGTTTTGGGTACCGACCGAATTAAGTCGGTACTACCGAGGACCAATTCACTTTAAATCAAACGGTGCAAAATTTCGGTGCGTGTCCTCTCTGCATGTTGACAGAGAGCCGAGCTCACCTCTGACACACACACACGCAGAGGGGCAGACGGAGCAAACTTGGGCAAACTACGTTGTGTGTGTCACGGGCAATGCTGATAAAGCATTTGCAAGTGTGGTTACACCTTTCGAATTTCAGGTACCCGTACCGAATATGTGACCGGCATATTCTAATGATGGAGAAACTCACATATACTGTAGATTAAAAACTATGGAAGACTCATTTTCTAAAGGCTGGGATACATTTCTAACATACATGTCAAAACAAGAGGCATATGTGTAAAATATTGTTTATATGTAATATACAGTCGTGAAAAAAATAAGACACCCATGCTAAAGTTGACTAAAAAGAGGAATAAAAAAAATCATCTTTAGGAAATTGATCTTAATGCCTTAATTAAAAAAATGAAGAAAAATCCAATCTTTAAGGACACCAATTTTGTTTGTGAATGAATAATGTATCGTAAATAAATAAATGTTCTTCCTTAAAATACAGGGGGCATAAGTAAGTACACCCCTATGTTAAATTCCCATAGAGGCAGGCAGGTTTTTCTTTTTAAAGGCCAGTTATTTCATGGATCCAGGATACTATGCATCCTGATAAAGTTCCCTTGGCCTTTGGAATTAAAATTCCTTCACCATACCTAGAGATTGGCATGGGGTACTTTCCATAAAATCATCTCTCAATGCAAATCAAACCAGCTATTAGGCTAACTGAAATAAAACCATGCCAATCTCTAGGTATGGTGAAGGGTATGTGATGATGTGGGGCTATTTTAATTCCAAAGGCCAAGGGAACTTTATCAGGATGCATAGTATCCTGGATCCATGAAATAACTGGCCTTTAAAAAGAAAAACCTGCCTGCCTCTATGGGAATTTAACATAGGGGTGTACTTACTTATGTCCCCTGTATATTAAGGAAGAACATTTATTTATTTACGATACATTATTCATTCACAAACAAAATTAGTGTCCTTAAAGATTGGATTTTTCCTCATTTTTTTTAATTAAGGCATTAAGATCAATTTCCTAAAGATGATTTTTTTTACTCCTCTTTTTAGTCAACTTTAGCATGGGTGTCCTAATTTGTTCACATGACTGTATACTGTTCCCCAACAGGCACTGTTCCCCTTTCATTTCCTTACTTTCCATCTTTTCCTCCCTATAGTTCTCTCTTTAACTATACTTAAAGCAATAAAGGCAAGTTAAGTTAAATTTTAGTTAAGTTTTAAATGTAAACAGTACCCAACCCTAATACAGAGTAATTATAACAAAGAAGAAGCTCCCCAGAGAAACTGGTAAAACGTGTGATTTCCCCTCCATAGCTGTATTAAGCTCATCTTACACACTACGACGTCCTTTTATATGTAGTCACAGCACGCTTCTTTGTGTGACTTTGTGTGTTTGTATGCGTGTTCTCTTGTGGGCCCGTTTGTCTGGGAAACTGAACAGATACTGCCGTTATCATTTATTGTATTACAGTTTTACAGCATGTGGTCTGTGTGGTCGTTTTACAGCTCAGTATCAAAATGACCACGATGTTCAAAAAGAGGAAAGAAAATCTATCAAAACATGACATGTTCGTGTGACTGTAATAGCTGTCTGTGAATTTTACATACTACTAGCGTCCCACGGGTGCGAACATTTTTCAAAATTATTTTTCTTCAAGGCAAGCCAAGGTAGCTTTATTTGTATAGCACATTTCAGCAACAAGGCCATTCAAAGTTCTTTACATAAAACATTAAAGAGCAGTTAAGAACAGTTAAAAATATAAAAACTTAAAATACGAGAATAAAAGTTACAGTGCAGTATAAGAAATTACAACAACAATTATTTAAAGAAAGGCAGCATCAAAAAGAAAAGTCTTCAGCCTTGATTTAAAAGAACAGAGTTGCTGAAGACCTGCCGTTTCCTGGGAGTTTCTTCCAGATGTGTGGTGCATAAAAACTGAACGCTGCTTTACCATGTTTAGTTCTGACTTCTGTGGACAGAAGGCAGACCTGTACCTAAACCGTTCAGTGCTTTATAAACCAACAGGAGTATTTTGAAATCAATTCTTTGAGGGACAGGAAGCCAGTGTAAAGAACTGGAGTGAAAGTTATCCACTTTCCACTTTCAGACTCAAACCTTTATGAGACCTATCGGACTATCTTTCCAGACTGATCTCAATAAGTGGCATATGTATGACACGCCAATTCATATGCCATTATTGGCGTGTTATCAAGCCGCATACTCACTTTTTAGCCTGTTTATCAACGCCGTTTGGCCTCCATTGACTTACATTACCTTGCGATTGCGTGTGAATTGATGCCGTAACGCGTAGTATGAAAGGGCGAAAATCCGCGTAGGGAGGATGGGTCAAAAACAGGACTTTCACCCAGGAGAGCAGGGATTGTGTCCCGCGTGTGACGTTTCCTTTCCACGTTTTTTTCTTTTCCTAAACCCAACCCGTGTGTGACGTTTCCTAAACCCAACCGTAGCCTCGCGTTAACACGTAGCCTCGCGATAACACGTAGCCTCGCGATAACACGTAGCCTCGCGATAACACGTAGCCTCGCGATAACACGCCACATGGCTTTAGAAAGTGTCGTGTATGTTTACGTTGTGACGTTGCAGACTGCCGTCTGCTGTATACAGCGTAGACATACACACGGATAGCTCAAAATGTGTAGAGATAACACGCCACTTGGCTTTAAGAAAGTGGTTTGTATGTTTACGCGAAGTCATGATGTCATGTTGATCTTTCATAAATATATTTTAGTTCATTTTTAATCACCTAAATATTTTAAAGTAAGTGAAAATTATCACTATTTCATTGAAAGCTGAAAGCTGCACATTTTGGTGTGCACCTTACAAATTTAGCAAAATCAGACTATAAGAGAGCGTGAGAGTGACAGACTTGGTGTAAGGAGGGAAAAGCCTCTTTTCCAGCCCTGTGCTCTAACATGGCTTACCTAACATGCTTTAGCTGATCACATTGCAGCAGAACAGTACATGAAAACATGAAAGGAAGTGCTATGCATGGTCTGGAGCAGCGAGCCAGCCTAGATACACAGACACGAACACATCCGGACAAAAAATACTTACAGAATAAAGGCCTGTGCGCACATATGTATTTGCGAGTAAAGGCCTATTGACAAAGTGTCCGTTTGTCTCAGTATGTAGGCCACACATTATATTTCATACAATGCAGCTGTGACACCCCCCTGCTCATTTCCCTAGCTGCCTTTTTCCCCCATTCCTCTCTCAACCTGTCCGTTTTCCTATTTCCTCCAGTTTTTCCTCATTCTTTCCTACCTTTTCTCTTATACACAAGGGACAGTCCATCAATTTTCATAGTTCTCTCTCCCCCCGCCAATGCCATCGGAGCAAAGAACCGCCAACAGACAAAAGGACAAAAAAATTATTGATTTGATGTCAGTGTCAATTAGAGGGAAGGGGGGAGAGGGGCAGCACGAAGAGATCAAGGAGAGAGAGGAAAGGGACTGAAAGTGAACTGTTGGCATCACACAGGTAAAGCTAATGAAGATGTGCAAAAATACAAATGTAGGCTGATGAAGAAATGTCTAAAAAGCCTACAAATATTGACTCTATATGAATGTTAATTTCCTTGCAAGCATAGTATATAGGTGTGTGTGTGTGTGTGTGTGTGTGTGTGTGTGTGTGTGTGTGTGTGTGAAAGAGCTTGTCACTGCTTGTGGCGATGAAATCAACTGGCAGAATACACACATCGCGAAAGGCTGCGACATATCGCCAAAGACACTGAGGCATGTATTGTGTTAGTTGAAAATATCAGTAGAAAACTGCACTTTAATATCTGTTTATTTATCGCAAGTAATATCTTTATTGCCATATTCAAGAACATCATCGCATATCGCATATCTTCCTCATATCGTGCAGCCCTACTTGGCATAGTCAAGTGAATTAAAACTTTGAAACTTGTATTGGTTTGGAAGCAGAGTGATGTCCTTTGTTACACCACGTAAAATGAGTCTCAGTAGACAACATGTAAAGAAAAGAAAAGATAAAGTCTTACTTGAAGTTGGTCCAAATTCTCTTACGGAGTTATAATCCTGCTTGTCTTGCTTGAGGACACTTCAGCAGGCCTGATGCTTACCATTGGCTTGCATCCAAACGAGGGCGAGCTGTAGCCGAGCATGACATTCATGCATAATAAAAGATCTGCTTGATGAAATTGTGAGCGACAGATATTGTGGAAAGAAGACACTGTATCGATCTCCTCCACAACATCAGAGGTAGAGGATGAGAGAGGAAGAAAGAGTACTGATGAATAACTAACTTGTGATAAAAAAAAAAAAAACATCACAACCCAATGCTTTTACTGCCCACCTCTCAACCTTTTGGATGGTAAAGAAATTACAAAAAGAAAAACATATGTTCACTTACCTCTAGACGGTATCTAGAGGCTTTGAGATGTGCTATCTTTCTCCCTGATACAAGAAGGGTGAATATGTTGTGGTGCTTACAGTACTGAAAATCTACATTCACAAAATCAAACGGCAACATTTCGTACCAGAAACAATGTCCATTACCGTGTCCACAGAACACACCGTCAATTTCTATAGACAATTTCTTTGGTAGTAAGTAGGTCAGATCAGAGCTGGCCGATATGGAGAAAATCAAATATCGTGTATGTTTGACCACATACATCAATATCAATATTGCGGCGATATTGCAGGGTTGACAATTGGTGCTTTCACAAAATATTTACACAATGAGATTTTTGTTTAATAATCAGTAATGTGGATATAATGACTAAGTGGTTAAAGGCAAATAATAGAACAGCTAGAACAGTGTGGTAAAGTTCAGAACATGACATTACTTTACTGTGATGCAGCCTTTAAAACCAGGAAAAGAAAACATGTCACATTACGATACTACGTTATCCAAAATTGAAGACAATATCATGTCTCATATCATGATATCGATATGTTGCCCAGCAAGATGAAAACTGAATGAAATTCCATTCATATTCATTGGATCGGAAAAACGGTAGAAAATGTACAGATGTATCTCTCAAAACCTGGCTCAATAAAACCAAAGCTGCTGTATATGTATGGATAGAAACTAGTTGGGGTAATTTAGGTGAACTGACCCTTAAACATTTACCTTTACCATAACTTCACTAAAGCTCACATCCAAAGTAAACCATTTCAAGTTTTGCAGACCAATCAAAAACAATGAATGAAAATGGCACACGTGTACATGTATACCCAATCTACATCCAATAACGATTGGGTGGCATGCAATGTCCAATGAGGAGCAGAAAGGGGGGGAGGGAGATTGGGGGAAGCGAGGGAGGATGGTCAGGGTCTGTGTTTGCCATCTGACTCCACACTAGATACAGCTAGTGGGATGATAAGTGTGTGTATTTATGCATGCCTTTTGCATTTGTGCACATGTGTAGGCGACGGAAGGACATGTCTTATTGCACATGATGTCTTATTGCACATGACACACACACACGTACGTACAGTCAGACAAACACACACGCCGCGTGTCACTGCGCATTACTGTTGCTTTCTGTGGGCGCTGCGTCCAGACAATGACAAGCAGGCAGGAGCCACAGCATAATGAGAGAGAGCAGGGGCCTTCGCTTACACACACATACACACACATACACACACACACACACGAACACGAACACAGAGGGCAGTCGGCTTCACTCTGTCCCCTAGCCTCTCAATTACCCAGCAGGCTTTTAGTGCCACTCTGCTCCACTACAGCAATTACCCAGGGCCCTGTCTCACTTAGAGACCTGTGACTGTGTGTGTGTGTGTGTGTGTGTGTGTGTGTGTGTGTGTGTGTGTGTGTGTGTGTGTGTGTTTGACAGAGGTAGAGCAAGTGTGTGTGGTGCTAAAGCGAGTGGCTCTGAAACAGTGGCTGGAGCCCAGCAGAGGCATGTGAAAAGCTAATAAAAGTGTTTGAATGCAACTGCCATTAGGCTAATTCCTCTCCAGAAGTATGACTGACTGACACACACACACACACACACACACACACACACACACACACACAGTAAGAGAGAGGAGAGAAGAGGCGATAGGGTCAGCTGCAGTGCCCTCTCTTAGATCAAATGTGGCTCTCCGGCTGGCTAAGAGTGCAGTTTTTTATTGAACGAGATATTAAAGAGTTGTTAGCTGAAGAATACTGATACAAATGGCTACTGATGGCTATTTAATTGTATCGTAATTTGGTACATTTTTGGACCCACTCTGTTTGGGTTAATTTCACAAACGTCAAAAGCCTGCTGGCTTAAGTGCAACACATATAATTTCCTACTTGATGACATTAGGATAGAAAATAATGCAAAGACTGCTTATCTGAAGGTTCTCACTGGCCAGAAAAAACACTACATCCTATTCTAAATCTTTATATTCCTGGACATTGCACATTTACTGACAACTATTCCAATGTTGCTCATTGAAGAGGACAAGGAAGCAACGCAACATCACACAGATGAGAATCACTGAAATCTCTAGGTGTTGTTAATCCATCAAACCACTGACATTTTGCTCATCAGGTAGTTTGAGGGCAACAAGAATGTCTCTCCAACTCAATAACTTTATTTGAGGCCATGTTGTCGATGTGTGCAACAAATGTATCGATCAGGAGCTTCTTCGCACTCTGACTTCTTACGTGTACTACATATACAGGTATATACAGAAACTAAAAAAGTAGAAATGTGGTTCACGTTAAAAACACATCAAATACACATGCAATTCAGAAGACCAAATAGGGAGGCTTCCGATTAACAAGGCTCAGAGTCTACAGCCATGCTAGAGTTGCTTTGAGCTACATGCCAGTGTTGTAGTCGAGACCAAGTCATCACCGAGACCAGAGTGTATGGAGACCGAGACCAGACTGTGACTTCGAGGGTTTGAGACCAAGACCAAGGCAGGGCAAGACCAAGACCTGATTTGTGTTAGACAGTCAGAAATTCTTCTCCTGTCTCCCGCATTCACTTTCTCTGGAGCTAAGGGGGCAGGGAGAGGGGGGTTTACAGTAACAAATTTCAAATTAAATATAAGTCAAGTTATTGTTTGCATTTGCACGTTTTAACACATAGGTATAAATCAGACAACGCACAGGCAATTTAGCGAAATCTCTGCTGTTGTGGTCTTGAAATAAAATCCCAAGTCCTCTTTATCCGAGACTGAGACAAGACCGAGTAAAAATGTGATCGAAGCCGAGACCTTCAAAAATTAGATAAGTAATATCTTGTCTTTTAACAGTTGCTGTTGGTGTTGTAGGTGTGTCTCATGTATGGCCAAGAAGTTGGTCTAAACTCTAAACAGTTGTTATCAAAGTTGGGCCTATTACATTAGCTGCAGAGAGACATAAAAAAATTATAATACACAAGTCATCTTGTTGTGTGTGTTTGTGTCTGTAAGCAGACACACACTTTCTTGTGTCTGAGCTGCCTCGTTAGCTGTGTTACTGTGTTTGTGTCCAAGTTCATGTGCACGCCACCAAATGTTGTGTGTGCGTGCGTGTGCGTGTGTGCGTGCGTGTGCGTGTGTGTGTGTGTGTGTGTGTGTGGGTGTGTGTGTATTAAGAGATCTGTTAATTAACCAGCAGCCCGGCCCTGGTGCTGGGGTGAGAGACGGAGAGAGAGGCCAACAATGAGACGGACCGGGAGAGAGAGAGAGAGAGAGGATCAAAGCAGGGGTCTGTGGCCAGGGGGCCCCCTCTGTGCTCAGATGAAATGTGGCGGCTGCAAACTTTAAAGACTTCCTGCCATTAGCCTGGACCTTGTCCCCTCGCAGGCCTGGAGCTCCTCCTGCTTCTCCCCCCTCAAAACAATGACATAGAAAGAGCGAGAGACAAAGTACAATGAACATAATGACAGTTCTATAAGTGAAAAAGACCCACAGACAAAGCAGACTGCTATTACCACACACAATGCGGCTTATAAATAGAGCTACTGATTGAGAGCCCACACTAGAGGGCTACATTTCAATAACACCATCGTTTTCTCTGCATTGTGGCCCTCTGTCCACACTATGCCAACATTTTTCGCACCTGAAAATCTGAAAACCCTGACACCTGTTTCAGTGTGGACATGAAAAACAGATGAGTCCATTAGTTGATTTGTATTTTGTTTGTTTTTGAGCAAAAAAGCGACAACACAAATGGTGCACTGGTTCCAGCCTCTAAAAAGGTGGATACTTGTTGTTGCTGGTGTTCTTCGACCTTGTGGTAAGTGGATCCAGCTGCATCGCATTCTGGTTGCGCTATGGCCTTAGTCGTGATTTTAACGTCCGTTGGAAATATTGCAGAGTGATCATCAGCAGCCACATTTATCATATAGATATAGAGTGGTTTTCTCCAACGTTTTATAGCAGATTAAAAACCCAGCTTGCAGCTTATTTAGATGTGGTGACAGATGCTTTGTGTCTGTGTGTTAATATATCAATCTTTTGTCGCCTCTAACCTTCTCTATGATCAGTCTCTAACTGTCAGTATAGCTGATCACATGTCACAGCTGTTGTCCGTTTATAGTTTTTTTATAGTTGTTAATTTAACTGTGATTTGATCGACATTTCACTGCAGCAGCACATGGATTACTTTCAGCCTGGTTCAAAGGTGGCATTCATAAGCCATGATAAAAATCCATTATCCCTTAAAGTGCTCATATTATGCTTTTTGGCTTTTTTCCCTTTCCTTTATTATGTTATATATCTTTTTTTGTGCACGTTATAGGTTTACAAAGTGAAAAAGCCCAAAGTCCACCCCAAAGGGACTTTCCATCTCCAACAGAAAACACTGTTCACAAACTGCTCCAAACAGCTCTGTTGTAGTCCAGCCTTTACTTCCGTGACGAACGTGCGTCTCTTTGTAACACACGTTATAATGCTCGCCTAGCTGCTAGCGTGGCACGCCCTCATACTCTGCAACTGACTAGCTAGCAGTGCTTACCTAGCTACTGCACATGTGCGACTCATTTATCAACCTAACGTAGAAACCAGCGCAGATATGAGCGCAGAAATCCTCTTACGACAGGCTTCACGTGTGATTCATGAAACGTTCGTATCACACCAATCAGAGCGTAAGAATGGTCGTACATTGATAAATGCAGCGGCTGGAAACGATCGTAATTTAAATATCACGCCCCAATATATTCTGGGTTTTGATGCCTCGCCCCTACAATTTACGACATTGCGAGATGTAATCCGGCTAAGAAGCGGCACTTTTCAGAGGTGGAGATTGACACCCTGATATCTCCGGTTCATCTGCACTAACGTGTGTACTATTTGGCAGCCTGAAAACTGTTATTAAAGGCTGTAGAATGAATGGGGAATGGAACGAGATCACTGATGCAGTGAACAGTGTTGTAGTAAATCGGACTCCAGCTGAAGTTTATTTAATGTATACATCCTTGACATATGTATGCTATAGTCCTAATAGTAATACACAGGCTTATATTGCAATCTCTTAGGCCTACATGGTGTACCTATATTTAAATAAACACACAGTAGCGGAGTTTATGCAGTGTCTTTTATTTTACTCCGTGTTTTTTTCATGAGTCAGAACCAGGCAACAGCTGTGAGGGAAAGCGCGTGTCCTCCCCCCCCCGTGCTGGACCACCACCCCGACCCTGTCTCCTGACAGCAGAGGGGCTGGAAAAACAAGCCGAAATAACTCGGTCAACGGCAGAAATAAATCGTTCACTTGTGGCCATTAACAACACTTTAAAAGAGAAACGAAAATCTGAAGAATAAATAAAAATGTTGTGCATCGTCATGTTTCCTGTATTGTATATCATTGCCAAACATGACACTATACCTTTTAAAAGCGAGGAATAATATCCTGTCTCCTTCGTATAGCCCCAGTTGGGACTGTGCTGGACACTGCTCTCTGGGCATCGGGTCATCTGGCTCCATCACTACATTTATGGCACCCTGTTTTCCTGCGCCATGTTGTGCAGAACACCACAGGCTAAAACAATGTTGCAGACTTTTTCTGCCGTGTATGGGTGATATCGCTGATGCAAGACAGAGCCATCTGCCCTTAATCAATCCGATGGAGCGCTCCACCGTGGCCCGTGCGCGTACGTGTGCACTGTTACCGGCGCATAGAGGTCTATATAAGAGCCAGATCTGCCATTGCTGATAAGTGATCAACTGATGACTTCTCCTTCTCCTGTTAAACTTTTTATATGCTGCACCGCAAGTCCACACCGACTCGAAAACTTCTGTACACGAGTTGTGTACGAGACCAGACGTGAGATTTTATCGCAGCCTACGCTCACGTTCAAATTGATAAATCCCTTGCTTTGCGTAGGAATCGGCGTACGCCCGTCCTATGCCTGTTTTAGGTCGTACGCACGTTTCATAAATGAGGGCCAGAGAGAGCTCAACACACAGGGTGAAAAGAGGAGCTGCAGCAATGTGCAGTACAACAAAAATATGGTGTTTTTTGAAAAATTAAACCATGTAAACCTATTCTGGTACAACCTCTAAATACAATTATGAACCTGAAAATGGGCATAATATGAGCACTTCAATAGATAGAAAAATGAGTGAGTACTAAATTGATAGTTTGATCAAAAACAGTTAATTTGATCAAAAAGTAGACTAGCTGGTCTGTGTCTGTCCCTCTCTTTACCAAGAGACAGACCGACCAAGAGACAGAAGACAAAGCCGTGCATCACAACCTGTTAGTTGGCTGACAAAAGAGTACGAAGGAGAAAAGATGTAAATGTATTTCCTGTTGTTTTTCTTCAGTGTAGCTCAAGATCTTTACGAAAATGGTCTAAAAACATCCGTTGTTGTATTTTACGCATGAATTGTTTTCAGATTTAGCCAGCTCAGTGTGGACATGTATGTAATGGCATAAAAGATGGATCTGCATTTTCACATACCTCGCCCGTATGCAAGTTGCATTTGCATCCTCGCATAATCTGTGTACTCATTCATACTTGAGTGTGTGTGTGTGTGTGTGTGTGTGTGTGTGTGTGTTTATTTGTGGGGATGTTTGAATTCTTGACCCCCTTAGAGCAAACACCTCCACCTGGGCTGCATTAGAGAGAGGAAGTGTCTTTACTGTCCTTTTGCCAGGGCGCGCGCGCACACACACACACACACACACACACAAATACATGAATACACACACACACCTGACAGAGCCAGGGGCGCGATCTGACCATCTCTCTGGGCGGCGGTGAGCAGAGGAAGCTCACCAAGGGCTAACGAGGGAGGATCAAAGAGCGAATTACTATGCCTCCCCTCTTCCTCTTGCTCTTGCTCGGTCTCTCTCTGTCTCCATTCCTCTCTCTGCCGTTCACAAGCAATAAGAGGCCCGCCGGCCGCCTGTCCTTGTGCTTGTTAGGCGGTGACAATAGGACGTGCCCTGAGCCAAAGGAAATGAATTATTTACCCCTCTCCCTCTTGTACTCTTGAAGAAGGGGAAAAAAATCCCTTTTCTTGTATTACCATTGAACTCATGGCCCTTGTATTACTCGCACGCCTTGTTCTGCGGGCTTAGATGTTAAACGCTCGGAATAATTCTGTTCCCCGCTGTCAGCGAAGATATCCGTCCCTGGCTCGCCTGCACAGCACACACACACACACACACACACACACACACACACACACACACACACACACAGAAGGGGGAAAGGATGCATACTTGAAGAGATATGTATTTTGCGTAGACAAGGCTATTTCAATGTGCATGCACACACACAAGCTAAATCAAACACATCTTTACACTCGGTGGAGTTCAGGGTGAACACACGAAGTGAGGGCATCGACACAAAGCGAGGGCGAAACAGTGAAGGTTGGAGGGTAGGTGTTGTGGTTGGTGTTGGTGTGCGTGTGCGTGTGTGTGAAGTTGCTCCTGACGCCTGCTAATTAATCTGATTATAAAGAGACAATTAAATCCATGATTAGACTTCATATCCCATGACCCCCGGCAGCGTGGCGAGACCCTCACAAGCAACACTGCCATCGCCCAAGAGCTGACAAGAGCTGACATTGGCTGACACGTGTGCATCCGTACTGTGTGTGTGTGTGTGTGTGTGTATAGCTACTTTCTGCACAGTACAATATGCCCTTGGTGAAGCAGCCTCCATAATTATTTCACTTTTATTCCCACACGTCCTCTTTCTTTCTCTCTCCACCTCTCTCCCTTCCACAATCACACTTTTTCCTCATCATAATTCTTCATCACACCCCGTCCTCGTCCTTCTCTTCTTCTTCGCCTCTCTTTTCTCATCCGTCCGCCCCTCCTTATTTTCTGTCTCTGCTTATCTTTCTTCCTCCCCTGTCCTCCATCCTGGCCCTGCCTCTGTTCTTAGGAGCCATAATGACTGTCTTTGAAACAAGGGGGGAGTAATGGTCACCTTGATAATGATGATGGTCGTGTTGGTGAAGCGGCGAGAGTGCCGGTGGGCGGAGCGTAGCCTGTCAGCGCGGGCTCACCTCACTTGCTCTCCTGTCCCAGCGTCAGAGTGGGAGCGTAAACTAGTGAACAGTACAACTGGAGACTGTTTCTTTTTTTTTCTTTTCTCTTATTTTCTTACTTCCCCCGTTCCCCCGTTAGATCAATACTCAGAGACCTGGGGCCGACACAATGTGCTGCGGGCTACACTGGGGCCTGTGTGGGCCCCAGACAATCCATCTCTATACACTTCTACTGGTGTGTGTGTGTGTGAGAGAGAGAGAGAGAGAGAGAGAGAGAGAGAGAGAGAGAGAGAGAGAGAGAGAGAGAGACACGACATGAAAGCGCCTTCATTAGCTGCGCCAAAAGACTCATATATTTCTCACAGGGCATAAAAGGCCATTGTAAAAACGCCCTCTGTTCCCTTTCAAACATAAAACGTGTCAGATGGCACAAAAGGATTTCAGTCGTCACACAGTGCGAGGATCATTACCAAACAAGTCGGCAGAGCGGGCCGTGCAAAGTGAGCGCGGCGATGAGGGGAAATCACAATTACAGGAATATAGAGAGCACGATGGGTTAAGAGTTCTGATGAGTAACCTAAAACAGGAGGCTAGATGCAAAACAGTGAAAAGATGGATGAAGGATTTGACATGGCCGTAAAGGGGAGAATATACAACCACACGGCAGAATATTTCCAGGTAGTCCTTTATGCTTCAGAGGCAGCTCTGTGTATTTTCTTTCTGACTTCCTGTGTGTACAAACCTTGAGTGAGGGGAGCATCTAGTCTAAACGCTCCTTTCTGGAGTCCTTGGGCAGACAATGACTGCACTGCTGGTCTATTATCAACCTCACAGGCCTTGCATGCCGTTGTTCCAGCCTAAACCTCCTAAACAGAGCGTCCACAATAGAGCACACTTTCTGGATTTTCAATGTTACAATGGTCCTTGAGATTGACCCCTGCTATATGCCCTACAGAAGACAACATTGTGTGTTATGCAAGCTTTCTTTAGGAGATGGCAATGACCTCCTAATCTCTGCCCATTATCCACACAGAATTCTTTTCAGCTTTTAGCATACAGTGTAAAAGCAAATGAGTATGCAGCCATGGTCAAAATCAACACAGTAGCAGATATTTATGGGGAAAAAAAAAGGCTGGATCATAGAAATAAAACAAAAGGTGAATAGAAGAAGTGGAATGAAAAGGCTAGAAAACATTTTTAAAAACCCCCTGCTTTAATAAGCAATTGGTAGTTTGGAGAGAGACTCATTGATCCAAAGAAGAGTATTAAACTGAATTAGAAGAATGCAGATGTTTGATTATTTCAAGGTAATATTCAAAGTTATTTTTTCCTGACTATTAGGTCAAATACCTGACTTCTGAATAGAGATGTCCCGATCCCGATCACAAGTAGGGGTGTGACTCTTCACCGGTCTGACAATTTGATTACGATGATCCTGTCAACGATTCGATCCGATATCACGACGCAGCACAATGCCTCACTTCATCAATATTATTTATTGCTACACGTGGTTTTCATCAACAAATTCAAGCAGTCCGATATGTATGAACTCCCCTTTTTGTTGTGTCTGCTCTTAATGGAGTCTGTGGAGTCTGAACATAGCAGACAAAAGGCAAAAAGGCAGCGACTGGAAAATCAACAAGTAACATCAGTAGGCTATAATCAATTATGGTCTGTCGCTGCATCGATGCAATGATTCATTTCAACACTCCTAATCACAAGTATCAGATCGGAGACGATTTTGGCATTTTTTAAATTATCGTGGATCGGCATTTACCCCGATTACTTTAGTCCCATCATTTGCATCAGCTTGTAGTGATCGCCCCCTTTAATCACACATGCCCTGCGCCACAGACACACCGCCAGACTGCCTGGATGGCAGGCACTTTCAAACCAAGATGGCGTGCGGCCACTCACGAGTGTCCGTCCAGCCCAAACAAGTAAAAAAGTCTGCCTTTCTTAGTCATCCGTTTTTTTTTACAGAAGCAGATTACTCCAATTCTCCACACTTCTTAACCACGCTTACAGGCAGTTATTCCCTGGAGCCGACATCGGAGTTAAACACGAGAAGAAAATCAAAGATGAACTATTAAGCGCAAGAGGCACCACTAGGTGTAGTTTTTGTTGTCCAGCGGGGAACTTGAAACTGTTTATTTTTCGGTTGGGGGTTTGCTGCACCAAGTTAAATGTATTAAGCTTGAGACATATTTTAGTTATTTTGTTTACCTAGTTATTCTTGTAAACAAAACAAAAACGGTGTGCAGCTCTAATATCTGAGCAAATATCGGATTGGGTCTCGCTATCGGCAGATATTCAATATTTAAAAAATCGGAAGTGGTTGGCTTTTGAATAAAAGTAGCACTGATTTCTTGTTTCTTTTCTTGTTTTGTGCGCCTGTGCTTCACTTCAGATAGTTGCAACTATAAAGCCGCTTCTTTGGATTGACCTATTTAGGAATTAGTGTGACGATAAGAAAACAAAAACAACACTTTGAGAAGGGGGGGTCATGTAATGAAAAAAGTTCCCATATTTGTAACAGAGCGGATCAACTTGTCTGCTCGGCTTAAAAGACTCATTACATTATTAAGCCACAGTGCCGTGATTTTGTACAACGAGGCTTGCTGTGTTCAACATTTACCACCCATGTAGAGCTGTGTGTGTGTTTGTCTGTGTCTGTGTGTGTGTGTGTGTGTGTGTGTGTGTGTGTGGGGGGGGGGGGGGCTAATGACATGAACTTTCTCAGCAGACGTGTTCAAGATGGAAAGTCACTGGTGACCTGCGTAGGGAAAGACTGGAGCATTAGTCCAACAGCAAAGATTACATGGTACTTACAGGAGGTCAGGCTCCAGAGAGAGTACAGGGGAAGGAAATAGCAGGGGGGAGGGAGGTGGATGTACAGCATGAGAGGAAGTACATGCAAGAGAAGATAGTGGAACTGCTTCAGTCTGTCTTAACAACTTTTCTTTTACTGTGTGTGGTACAGTAGTTTCGCTTGTTATCATGACATATCACATTTGGATAACGGCAGCCAGTCACCATCTCATTTTTTACAATGGGAAAATGACATGTAATGCTGACAAAGGTTAAACACTTTGACTTGTGCACAAGCTAACAACTTTCCCTTGTACACCTTGTGGGATTTGACGAGTGATTTACTGCTGCTGACATAGTGCTTTATTGATTCGGATTCGGGTTCGACGTTACAAGTTCAGGACTGAATTAAAGTGTATTGTGTGTCTGAGGAGTCAAAAGTTCTAGCCTACAAAGAGGACACGCCTTTCCTAAGATGTAATAATGAATGATTTTGGAAAGATAACTAGGAACAGCAGCTTGTTGGCAACCTTCTGCATGAGACACAACCACTTTAGAGCTTCTAAAACCCTTAAAAGAGGACTAAGAGTGAACAAGAAATAGAACCTATCAGGTAGGGATCAGCAGGTGTTGCTACATTATCGAGCCTCTCACCAAAAAAAAAAAAAAAAAAACGTACAACAACCCTTTTTATTTAATGGGTGTCCTGATCCAGGCTGTTAAAAAAAGAAGCTGTTCAGAACTGTTGGATGGCAGACCACACGTTACCGAGATGAGGTGTCTGGTCACCCAGCTGTACTAGTCTCTCAATCTTTGTGTTGCTGTTATTTACATCTTTACTTTTGGTTGTTATTCCGTCGATAGGGATTGTGTGCAGCACAGTTACAAGAACACGTGATGGAAAGACACACACCGCATCGCGTGTCCTGCAGACCAAGAAAAATTGCATTCCTACCATTTCACCGTTTAAAAATGCCCTTCAGCGTTTTTGATTATGTTGCACTTATGTGCTGTCATGTGCCTCTTTATATCACTTGAATACACAAGTTGTAAAGAATTCATAGCATGAAATTCAGATGTTAAGGTGTTGTGCTGGGGACATTAGTTCTGTCATTTGTTCGAGTTAAGCTGATAAAGCCTCAACAAGCGTTGTATTAAGTTCAGGTCAACCTTAAATACACTGTTAGGGTGCTTAAGCACGTTAAGGACAGATTTACCAATGTGACTGTCACTGCAGTTTTATGTCCGACTGTATCTGAACACTATGTTTAAAGTGCAGGGAGGCCCAGCTGATGGAGATAACGTATCTCTGCCAGTCGGCGAGTGAATACTTCTGTCACTTGGCTGGAGCATATGATTGCAGGTGTATGCAGATTCTATCAGGTGGCTGGGTGAGTCGTCAGTACGGAGGCTTATCGGGAGTTTGCAGGAGCCGGCTCTCCTGCAGTGGCGTCCACAAACACCTGTTGAAAAGGAGGCGCGGGAGCTGCTGAACTCGACGCGATAAGAGACGACGTCAAGCGCACAAGTCACACTGAAGAGTGGGATGTTCGGAGAGATGTTGATCGCAAACAAACGAGCAAAAAAAAAAAAAAAGATGGCAGAAGTTGTCATCTGAAATGTGTTTCGTTTACTCTGAGGAAACACACACAGGAGCCTCAACGTAGCCACAATTTTGATATACTATATGTGCTGCCGTTCTTTTTTTCTCTCTATTGTTTAAATAGAGGTGAAATGTTGAAAACCAGACTGGCCACGCTGAATCTTTGTGAAGATTAGCGAGCGGAAAGCACATGTGCTCTGAGGGAGGTTCACCGCAATAATTACCAAGCGCTCCCGGTTGCATCTGCCTCATGCTAAACTGGTGGCAAGCCAACCGACAACATGCATCGAAAAACAACAGTCTCTCTGCTGGCACTGCTGCCGCTCACTCGCTGCGTCTTCTTTTTTAAGCTCTCTGTGTCTCTCTGCCTTTTTCTCTCCCTCTCTCTGGCCCCATCTGCCTCTATTCCTCTTTCATCTAATCTTCTGCATCTTTATCACATTTCCTTGCTCCTGAGCTGTCTCCCCTCCTACTCTTGTTCCCACTCCTCCACTCTCCGTTCTCTCACTCCTCTCTGCACCCGAGGCCATGTGGTCCAGGCGAGGTAGCAGGGTGACAGAAGCCGGACCCTTTGGTGTCGCAAGTTCCTTATCTCACTTACGAGGTGCTGCCGTGCGCGTCTGTGTCTGTGTGTGTGTGTGTGTGTGTGTGTGTGTGTGTGTGTGTGTGTGTGTGGGGCGCTGTTCTCGAGGGCAAAGTGAGGTGTGAGAGGATGATGCACTTGATACACTGTGAGGAAAGGAGGAAGAAGTGAGGGAAAGGAGTGGAGGGAGGGATGGAGGGAGAGGCCAGGACTGTGCTGCTTGCGCTGAGTACGCCTCCTACTGGACCTTAGTTCAGTCATCAGAGAGCTATGAGGTTCACACTGAAAGAAAACATCCATTTTAGTGAGTCAGTAACTGTGAGGCTTTTCTTCACCTTAAAAATGGTTTCCTGTCATCTTCGTGACATTACATGATATAAGAGAACGTCTTTAAATGGGTAAAACTGCAGTAATTTCTGATGAAATAGCACACCCTATTTTGGCAGATGTTTCATTAATAAGATAATATTTTGAACTGACTCGTTGAAACATAATAATATAATAAAATGAAATATACATTTTGTTTTACCGTAAAATTCCACACTCATAACTAATACATACATACATACATACAAGCTATGTTGCATCAACAAATAACTTCAAATCTAGGCATCTTTTTTTTTAATATATATATATATATATATATATATTTCGGAGTAATCCAATCAGCATAAAACCTGTTTAAAACCTACATTATTATCATGTATCTAATCACGTCAGATGGGAGATGGAACTCTAAATCTATCAGTGGCATTCAGGTGGCCTTGATCAAGACTCTAAACCTTCAAATGCCACACGAGTGTTGTTCCAGCAGTTGTAAGCGTTGGTTGGACTGGGTAGCCTACAGGTGGGAATATGTGGAAGTGTAAAGGTGTCGGTATGCTCCCTCCGAGGTGCTTGTTGGACGATCAAACAGCATCTCCCAACACAACATATAAACAGCATTTCAAATCTACTGTACCCTCATTAGTGCAGACATGTCCTTAGAGCGTGGACCAGCGTTTTCATGGATGAAGAAAGAGAGATGAAGAGCCTCCTCAGCACAGATTTCCTGGGTAAACATACGTACGTCGAGAGGCAGAGGTCTTCGACTGCTTCTGCCTCTCTGCAGCCTGTAGCTGACAGAGCAGAATGGCTTGACTTCTGGATCAGAGCCCTTTTGTGTGTGGCACAGACGCCGAGCAGACATTGCACAGCCGTTGCGTGGACGTGGAGGCCTCGGGTCGCCGCTACACTGTTATTAAAAACAGTGTGATAGCATGTGGGCTGTTCCCTCTCCTCTCCCGGTTTCTTCTCTCTCGTTTCTCTTCTTGAGCACAATCAAATCACTCCACTCCTGCCCTCTTTTCAGTAATATACCTACTGCAGTCCTCCGTTTCTCTTCTGTTAACTGTGTTAATCAGTGAGGCAGCTTTCCCACAGCAGAACCTGCTGACTGTATTTAACCAGAGCAGTCTGAGAGTGACTATACATTTCCCTCACCGTTTATCTCATATACTTCTCCTATCATCTTCCCCTCTCATTTTCTAGCCATTTTTCAGTCCTAAACTTCCCTATACTCTTCTCAGTGTTTAAAGATGTTAGCTTCAAAAAATTAATAAAAACATTAAAAATCACAGCCTTCTTCAGCTGACCTGAGCACCCCCCACCCACCCTCAATTGGGAGACAAGTGTTTTTCAAAGACGTCCTTGAAGAAGATGGCGATAATTCTCTGGGTTTTCAAGTAAACTGTGGGCAAAAAAAAAAGTTAAATGGCAAGCATTTGTAACCAAAGGCTTTTTTTTTTTTTTTTTCTATAGCTGTCTGTCTGTCTGCTCTTTGAAGTAAAAGGTTTTTTAAAAATCGTGGCTGTTTTGGACCTTTTGAAAATGTCAGTGGATTTTGTTATGCAGGTTACACTCTTTATGCAGTATTGAGAATGCTCGTGTGTACTCATATGCCCACACATCACATTTTGTTGATTTGCTGTTATGTAATACAATTAAGTGTTGACTGAGGTCTTGATTGACTCGCACCCCTGCAACAGCCATCGACTATCAGCAGAAAAGATATGATGGCTTACTCTAACAGAGGCAAAAATCCTCATTTCCCTCTCATTTCCCCGTCATTTCCCTCTCATTTCCCCGTTCACTTTCTCCTGCGAGCGTTGCAAAATGGGTTCTATTACTATACCTATCACAAGCCCCTTTTTAAAAAGTGGATACAGATGCGCACACACACACACACACACTACTTATGTTACGCTCATGTACAAGAAATGCGTGCCCCATGTAGGTACAAACACACAATCTCAAATCATCTCTACACACACACACACACAGACATATATAGGTATTCAGGAGCCCAAACTGTGTGCATTCAGGCGAAAAGACTCATATGCATAGGTAAATTGCATGCAAAAAGTCAGTCCCAAAGATCTTTCAACCAAACATGGGCTGGAACAAAGTCACAAACACACATACAGTAACCGAGTGGAGCAGTCGAGCTTATAGGTCAGTAAGTACATTGTTCAATCAGTAAGGCCTGTATGTCCATTCGAATAGATGACTATTGTAATGTCTGTAATATCAACAATAGATTTTTTTAAAAGGATGTTTCCATCCAACCATGATCTTTCAATAACCTGTAGTTGTCATGCACAGATATTGTAGAAAGAGAGAATTTAAAAAATGTTGGAACTGGACACAAAAAAAAAAAACAAAAAAACCACATTGAACACAATTACGTTCTATCTGGCGATTTGGTAGTCAGCAGACAGTCGGTCGGGTAGCCATCAGACTTAGACCAAACTACCTGAGGCCTCAGTATGCTTTAGACAAAGAGCTTGTTAGATCATCTAACATAATCTGAAATGACCTGGAATTGATGGGAGGCTGCATCCAACAACTTCTCGGAAACCTTCCACAACAGATAGGGTTGGGTAACGTTTACATTTGAACCGATACCGGTGCAGGTACATGGAATTTGGTACCGGTACCCAACGTTACCTTTATTTTGGTATTTTCTCTCTTTTGTGTACAAAATAAAACACCTCCCTACCTCCCCTCTCCTCTCCCAAACCCACCATGGCCTTGGAGAACGCTGTTGTGCATGGCTTAGAGGAAGTGTAACCACATCGATGCCGCTTTCAGCTCGCCATTATACTATATTGCAGCGAGCGTTGTCTGCATTAAGTTTGGAAAAGCGTTAACCACACTTAAGACATTACGACTTAATTGGCATTGCCCTGACTCACTGTGAATTACAAGCTGCAGAGGCGCCCGCATCTCGCTGTCCGTTCTGCGCACGTTTGTGTTGGAGCTGAACCACACTCTCTGTCAAACATGCAGAGAAGAGGACAGAGAAGCTCGCGCTTATGCGCTCTCGGGCACCGAAATTTAGCACAGATTACTTTAACGGGAGTTGGTACACGGTGGCACCGACGTAATTCGGTCGGTACCCTAAAAAGTACAGAGTTCGGTACTTAACTCTAACAACCAAAAATCTGACAATCTCTGCAACTTGCCCAGTGTGCAGAGGAGTGAAAGTGGGCCAGGTTGGTTCTCTCTCAAGCTCTCTTTCTTCATTTTTGAAACAACAACAACTTCTGTCACTTTTCATGTGTGCAAACGTGTGCAACACCGTGAATGCTTTTTAATGTCCGGATGTGTGACTCGAATGTGGTGATTGGGAACAGGTGTAGACACTGCCTAAAGGCAAAAGCGCATACTCTTGTCATATCAGTCATGCAGCCAGTCAGTCAGTCAGTCATCATGGGTCAGTTTCACCCTCATCTACTCAGTCCCTCAGTTTGGCAGGGAGCCAGGTAGTCAAGCACAGTCAAGTCAGCCAATCAGCTACAGCCAATCAGTCAAAGGAACAGGAAGGCGGACAGGCAGGCATTATTCCTGGCTGCAGTGTGAGCTCATTCCCCTGGCCCGGCCTGCCCGGCTCCAGAGACAGGCGAAAGAGGTGGAGCCAAAAGGCCTATCAAAGGTCCATCCACAACGGACCTCATTACGGCTTCAAGAGGCACAGTCACACCCCGCTCCAGCCATCCCACCACACGGCCCCAGAAACCACTCTTCTATCCTCCATCACCATCTCTCTCGTTTGGTTTTCTGATACTCGTTCATTCTCACTCACCCTCACCATTCTGTTTCCCCGTTTCCCTCTCTCTCATCTCGTCTTTCCTAGAAGGGGCACGTCAGATGTAAACAAAGCCCAACGCCAGCCACTAATTAAATAGATGAGCGGTATTAACATAACCTGAAAGCCCCAGCCAATTGTGCCCCCCCCCTCCACTTCCCTTTAATATCCCTCCTCATCTCTCCATCCATTTGGAAAAAAAATTAAAAAAATCTTGTTGTGATCCGAGCAGTGAGCGCCAATTGTGGGAAGTGTAATTACCATTAGGACAGAAAGCCTAGCATGTCTTTGATATGGTAATGATGCTTCATGTACACCCTGTACACCCTCCAACCCCCATTCCTAACCAGCGCACGCACACACACACACCCAACCGTTCGATCACCTCCCTCTCCTGTAACCCCCCCTGACACACACACACACACACTTCCAAATAATATCACCCATGAATATTAAGTAGGGCAACTCGTCAACACCTGATAGTGACGGCTGCAGTTTTGCATGAGCTGCTCAAGGGTGACGGGAGGCGTGAGAGAGCGCGAGAGATCGAGGGGAGAAAGAAAAGGCGGATGGGTGATGGATAAAGCGACTGAGGCCAGGGTTGGGGGCAGGGGTGTGGTACGAACATAAATGCCAAAATCATACAGACGGACAGAGAGGGGGAGGGAGCGACAAAGGCCGAGAGAGTGATAAGGAGAGGAAAGTGAAAAGATGACTAAACTGTGTCTAAAGAGGAAAGGAGGTGGAAGGGAAGGAGAGTAGGCTTGTCAAGGGAGTGTAACCTCAGTTATTGTCACATGCTAGCTACATGACCGTGAACTCCTGCTTTAATTATTAATTGCACTTGCCAGGCATCGTTAAGTCCTCTTTAGCATCTCAGTGTTGGTCTGACCGGACAAGAACCCCCACCCACCCTCCGCTCTGCTAGCATTGTTCCACTGACATTTTCTTCTTCCCCTCTTTCCCTTCATCTCCTCCTAACCCTTCCTACCTTGGTCATAAAGACCCCATGTCACCTTCTCCCTACACCCTAACCTCTTTCTCAATGTCTTTCTATTGGCATCCGCCCTCTCTTCTGACTCCTGCTCGCTTTCTCTCCATCATCCCTCATCCTCTGTGTCCAGGCTCTGGCCTCCAGCCCGAGGATGGAACAGGAACAAACCGACTGCCCAGCTCCCCGCTGTCTCCCTCTCATCCCAACTACACACACCATCCCTCCAATGCCTCCATCGGTCCAAATCCCGCAGCCTTTCCCCTCAACACGACCTGGCCCTGGCCAGCCCCATAAAAATTGCCATGGACCTGGATCCCATGAACAAGGAAGCAGGACAAGTCGCATGGGGACAGAATGCACAATGTCAGATGCTCACAGTGTCCTGTACATTCAGCGTCTCGCCTTTGTGTTGGTAAAAACCCGTTGCCATTGGCTCTGCAACATTAAGCTTATGCCAGCTGAAGAAAAGAAATTGGATTCAACACCAAAAAAAAAATCACCCAATTAAACTTCAAAAAAAGATACAGTATACGCAGCAAGTTATCACATTTGAAATTGTGCTGTACACAAAAAAGCAGCCAAATTATTCATTGCGTAATGGATATATGAACCTATACTGCCGGTACTTTATGCTGGCAGTGTCCTCAAGCATTGTGTGCCACAATTGGTCCGCATGCTGGAAAAAGGTGGCACTGTCAGTCTCCTCACATTGTGTGCACTCCTCACATAATTCATTATAGTAGTATATTTTGCCATTCTCAACCATGTCTCTACTCTTAATTTACGCATCTGCCACCATTTTCCAGGGTTTACATTTTGTATCCTGCGAGTATTTAGGTTTAGGCTACTAAAACACTTTGGTTGAGGTTAAAGAGTACTCCATCGATTTAGCATCCCACTCCTGTAACATTGTCGGACTCATGATGCACAATTTCCTTAACTCCCTCTGGAGTCACAAAAGGCTTTGTACTAGGGCTGGACAGTATAAATGGTATAGAAAGTACACCGGTATGAATTTGTCCTACAGTATGAATTTTGACTATACCTGCCTGACTGGTAGAGCCCTCATTTTGCTTGACCCCCCCCCCAAAAAATGTTATACTAAATAAATAAATTGACGTGATTTAATATTTGTTTCATATAATTAGAGGTTAATAAAAACTACATAAAAAAGCAAAGCTCTTGAACAGGGAATCAATTCTACTTTGTATTACCGTGTCTTGTAATAGCCCTTTTAAGATGAACAAAACATTTTTTTCACAAGTATTTTAATATTGGCAACATTTATAAAAACGCTATGGTGCAGTTTTACTGCACCAACAAACTGCACCATAGCGTTTTATAAAAAGAGTTGGTGGAGGTGAGAGGTAGGCAGGCTTCGCTGCGCTCTGTCTCCGTCGTCCCGCCGGCTCCCCAGTGGGCCACGGAGAGCAGAGGGAGCCCCGGCCGATCAGAGGGGAGCCCAGATGGACTGACACGCACACACACATGCATACACACACTCACTCAGTCACTCACATGTCATATGTTATCCCATCTGCACTGTCACCAAGCTGCCTATAACCCCAGGGCCTTGCGGACACGCACACACACACACACACACACACACAGACACACAGACACACACACAGACACACACACACAGTCAAACAGTCGCAAACAAAAGGTTTTAAAAAAACGTGTGATTGTGTGCACACACGTACACACACAGCGGAGGTGTTCCCAGTGTGTAATTGGAGGTGAAGATAACTGCAGCCTCTCTTGTTCGCTTGAGTTGGCACATGCGTTGTAGCAGCCATACACAAACAAACACACGAATACGCACACACACTCCTCAAACATGAGTTTTTTTCACGAGTGACAAAGCTATACTACAGGTAAGCAGTGTTGTATGATCCGTGTGTACTCAGTCCTATGGAGGCTGACAGATACTGAATCCATAAAGACACAAGCACATTTTTCATTTACTGTCAACAATTAATGGACTTACAATGGGGAAATAGATAAAGATATTATCTTTATCTATTTCCCCATTGTAAGTCCATAGCCATTTTATAAAATGCTCTATTTTACAGTTGAAAAAAGAAGCTTGACGGTTCTGGCTATTTACTGAACAAACACTGTGATAATGAGGTGTCATGAAGAATAGGGTATATACACTGTAGATAAACTGGTATTTGAGTGAACAAAGAACTGACCTGTACATCAACAACAAGTATATCAAAGTTCCTGTTTATCTTTATTTTCGTACTTTTAGCCATCGTTTTTATCGGTTATGAAAAAAACTGTATTCACCAAAGTGAACGAACAGTTTGGGTGAAACTTTTCTTGCTCACTTTTATTCTTTCTCAAAAAAAAAAAAAAAATACGTTGGCTAACCTTGGGGTATGGTACTTGAATGAAAGTTTTTGTAATACCTTACTTCGAGGACTAAAAATGTTTTGCTAAAATACACATTTTTTTCAATTAACAAAAGAAGCCGAGTCTCAAATCTTAAATCTTGTTTCAACACAAGCAGCTGTGCAAGAAGGCGCCCTGGAGGAAATACAACCTAAATCTAAAATTGGCTAAAGACAAACATTCTGACACGGTACTTGACGGTTTTTGATTCTCTGTGCTACTGACAAAGGTCCGTCGGTACCAAAAGTGTATTGATGTTCGCAATTCATTTGGTGAGTAAAGTGTCAACCATGAAAATAAAATAATCCCTTTAAAACTTGTAAGGAGTCAAGCCTTAGCAATTGAAACTCAAATGAAATGGTAGACAGACAAACAATCAAATCTCATGGATATGAAAATGAATCTCTGTCTCTCACACACACACACCTCCAACCTGCTTATTTACCACCAGTCACATAAGAGAATGAACTAAAAGGGCCTAAATGTAAAATGTACATGCCTGAAACAAATGCACTCATACACACAGGCCTTTGTTTAACAGGATGAGACCAGTGATTTTGAACTTTCCTCCACTTATCTTGGACGTGTCAGCTAAATGGGAAGTGAAAAGTCAAATATGAGATGTCACATTTAGTTTACCTCGCTGCCTACTCCCTTCATCTCTCCCTCCCTCCCTCTTCCTCCTCCTCCTCCTCCTCTCCCTCCATCCTTCACCCGTTTTGTTCTGCACATCTCTATTTGATTGCATCTCCCTCCCACCTCAACACGACGCTTACACAATACACCCTCAGCTCCGGTCTGGGTGATGGTTGTGCATCGGCATGTTGAGTTAATGGATTTTATACGGAGCATGGCGCATTTGGTTTAAGCGTGGAGTAAGGGGCATCGTAACAAACTGGCAAAGGAGGAGACAGAGAGGGACAAGGAAGGGAAGGAGGGGGGGGCAAAACACAAAAGGAGATGCATCATATATATGTATATATGTTGCCCTAATCATCACGTTTCTCTGCTGCCACATAGGTGGAAAATCACTTTTCTTCATATCACATCTGGAAAGAGCTAAATTCAACAAGGTACTTGTGAAAATTGTCACTTACACTCTCCAGTAATCCTCTTTGGCTGCAATGGACTTTCAGTGCTGGTACATAACTTGTCGACTTGTTGTGTAGTGGTGTACTGTGAAAGGACCACTGCTGCACAATCTGTTAACAGTTTTATCAAATTATACGACTACCGTGTGATGTTGCAGAACTTCCTCACTGTTAAAGTAAGTATTCAGGTAAATCAAATGACCACATTCTGCTGTATTGCCCAGAGCAGACAGGAAGGAAGCCAAAGAACTATAAATCACATTGAAATATATTGATCAATTATTCAATGTGTCATCCCTATCACAAGACTTAAAGGAGTCGTGTTTAAAAACTGCAAAGTTGTAGCTTCTCTGCACCTCTGAGCAACTGTCTTAAACTTGGTTAATTACGTAACACGGCACTTTGCAGGTGTAAAAATCACTGAAGCACATTGAAAGGTCCCTCTGGAGACTCCAACCAACAGGAAATTGCAGTAAAGAGTTTAATTGTAGAATTGAGAACACTGGGAGGTATAAATTCTTCCAGCGGCACTCTGGAGAGCGTTTTCTTTGTTCCTGTCGGTGGGAGAGATAACAATTCCTCCCACCGTTAACTACCTGCCTGCCTGCCTGCCGACCATGTTTTGTTGTGTTTCTTGTGTTTTGTTGTTGCTAATAGGCCTAATTGGCCATAACGCAGGCACCCAGAGAGGGGGGTGTAATGAAACTACCTGCTCTCCATCTCGCTCTCCTTCGCCTCTGTTTTCTACCTCACTTTCTGTTTTTCTTCAAGGAAAGAGAATTCCACAGAGAAACAGAAAGCACATTAGGGATGCTATAGGGAGACAATCTATGAGGCCTGTAGTTCTTTGCACACACAGGTATGGTGTGTGTGTGTGTGTGTGTGTGTGTGTGTGTGTGTTTTCCCCAAGAGCGAAGAACAAGAGCAAAGAACAAAGCCAGGTAATGTTTATGGATGATGATCTTTAAAGGCCTGAGCAGCACTTTGATACTAAAAACGCCCTTGATTATCACTGGGTCAGGCTATAGAATGCATGCTCTTGATGTTTAATTGATGCGGCTGTTTTGTGACAGTTAAATACGTCACGCTGGCGTTTTGATCTCCACACTATGCCATATCTTATAGCAGCAGATAGTCATTGATGTGAGACCTATTTGTTCTGCGCCGCAAGTAGTGATCCCCTATTTGATCTGTACGCACGTGGTTAATCTTCAACTGTAACATCGCTCACTGTGTACGTTTGTGTGTCAAACGGTCCTGCTCATCAGCACGTAAATCTACTTTTCTAACAGGAACAAAGCCCCGAGCATTAAATAACAGATACATTTGCGTAACATAAGTAGTGTGTGTGTGTGTGTGTGTGTGTGTGTGTGTGTTCTGGCTATAAAACATGAAAAACACACACTCAACAGCACTACACTGAAACATATCTGTGTTCCCATGTAGAAATGTTGTGAATCATGGTGTGTTGTATTAATATTCCTCTGAGATAAAGGCAGAGAAGCTTCCCTGCCTGCCAGGGAATACTATGAAAACAGTATGTCAGTGGGCAGATTGTGTGTGTGTGTGTGTGTGTGTGTGTGTGTGTGTGTGTGTGTGTGTGTGTGTGTGTGTGTGTGTTTGGAGCAATGGGACCTGAAGGAACACCGCAAGGACAATCTGTCGCCCCTACGCCTGGGCCCTGGGTGACAGATGATGTGCTCCCACTGCTGAGCAGTGTGTGTGTGTGTGTGTGTGTGTGTGTGTGTGTGGGGGGGGGGTCATGTAGAGACAGATTGCAACAATAACAATAGCTTTATTCCATGTTGTCAGAGGTTTCAGATGTTTTAGCCAACATGAATACAGAGATCTTCATTGTCTGACTCCCATGTGCTAAACTCTGACATTCAAAATAAAATGTATCTTCATTACAAAGTATTGAAAGTGCTTGAAGTGCTGTAGAGTAGTGAGAATTTTGCTGAGGAGCCTGGAAGTCTATACTGGCCTTCTACACTTAAAAGTAGCCTGGACGCACAATAAGGCAATATGGCTGTCACAGTAGTCGAACTAACGCACAACTATTGGAAAATAAAAATGAAATGACACACATTTACAATGTAAGGAAATGTTAACTTAATTCAAACAAAACGGTGGAAAGTTATGAATAGAAACTGATAGATCTCGTCGCTGCTGCCACGTTTTCTGCTGTGATCTCAGTAACAATATAGTAACTTCCTAGAGTGTCATCATGTTTAGGTATTTTTACATTGTTCAAGATTGGCAAGTGCGTGAACAATGCTGCTTTCGTCACAGCTCCTTGTCTACACTGTAAAAGTACATCATGAGCTTTAAGGTAACAGGGCGTAGACGTTTACAAACCCAATTTGATTTTGAAGTCAGAACGGTTTACATGCTTAAAGATATGTGGTCAAACACTGCAGGATACAGGATGACAATGACAATGCTGACCACCGATTTTATTATTGTATTGGGTCACAACTCCCAGGAAATCAGATGGATTGTTTTCTTGCACAAAAAGGGGAACCAGTCATTTTTACTTAATTCCAGTTCCTCTGTCCAGACTGGATAATATAAGCTATGTGTAAGAACACATACTGGAAATTCCTTTGGAATTAATAAAATCTTGTAGGGGTGATCAAGGCCCTTATTTTTGTTCTTCCTCTAGTTTTTCCCCCCTAAAACAACTGAACATGGAGCGATACCAAGGAGGGGAAAGCAACAGATTTATGGGAAATGTGGTTTTAATTTTGAGAAACCCAAAATGCTACACACAGCACCTTTAAAAGTAGACCAGAGGCTAGACAGTCCTTTGAAAATACTAGCCCACCACCACCACACATTCCCATTCACTATCTCTTGCATGCTGCAGTGACCACAGACCAGTCTTCTTAGCATTACTCACCATTGTATTTACAGTGAAACCCAGGGATAAACTCACCCTTTGTTACCAAGCACTTAAGACCTGACGTGTGGTGTATACACACTGCAGAGTGGGGGTAGTGTGTGTATGTGTGCATTCATGCTTGTGTGTGTATTTCGGACGGCCGTTTGTCTCTTAAACTCAAACAAGAGAGCGTACATCCTCCATCACAGCTTTATCTGTTTATGCCATCAGCTCCTCAGCACCCACATGCCTGTAAACACACCAACCCACCCACTCTGTGTCTCTCTCACACACACACACACACACACACACACATTAGAAAAAGCAAGCACCGGGGGGGCAATGCCCCTTGTCTTTGAAACAGATTAGTCCTGGTGGAAGTGAAGAGTTCATGCATGGATCATGTCCAAATGCATTAATGTATATGCATGATTCACTGGCCACAAGATTTCTGGAATACTGTGGGAAATTATCCAATTACCTATACATACAGTACATGCATACATACAGTACATGCATACACACACACACACACACACACACACACACACACACAAACTATGTAAGTAAATTCTAATAATCTAAAACAAAAACAAAAATGTGTGCCTGTTTATACACTCAAAGAAACGTCAGTCTTCACAAGGCCATTGGACCCATTCATTAGAACTCTTTTTAGGATAGCACCGCTAATAGTATTATTCATTTTCTTAGTCTGTCAGATTTGTTGATCTATATCATTTTATAACATTGTCCAATCTGTGTATCTACGGTTTTCTTATAGGCTTGTGTTAATGGCTATTTGTTGTTCCTGTTAAAAAACAATAAAAACTACTGATTACAAAAGGATAGCACCGCTAATGAAGCTAATACATTTCCTATACATTGTTCACATTAAAAGCCTCCCACAGATTCGCCAGCGGAAAGCTTTTAATGTGAACAGCAACAGCAGGAAATGTTCCGATCTGCATCGGCAGTAGCTTAAGCTCTGATATGGCTGAAAGCGGGTTGGTCCTGGTCAGCCCTTCTACCAAGTAGGTCCACAGCAGAGTGGCTATCCCCTGCTGAGAGGCTGTATTGGAAACACATGCCATCACGGCTTGGCTTGGCACGGCGCAGCTGAAGCTGGCCAATGAGGAAAAGCCTTTGCGAAGATACAAAATCTGTGTCAGGGGACAGAAAATGCCTTAAAACCACATCTACTCATTCAGGGGGCACTAGGTTGCATCCACCCTACTAACCATCTTTTACTCAACAGGCAACTTTATTAGTATACTGCATTGAAGTTTCCTTGAAGGCACCACCAAAAAAGGGGGGGGGGGGGGTTTAAGTCCCTGCTTGCTTCTGCATTGTTAGTCGACAATAATAATAACTTCAACGAGAAAATAAGAGTAAAAGAAAGTTGTAAGTCTCTGTAGATTCGTGAATGGAAAGCAAATGGAAGACAGCATGTAGGTGAGCTATTCACAGAAAGTGTGTCTGTCACATATTGACTCATGGTAACAACCTGCTCTCCCAACCTTCGCCGCTGACCCAGAAGTTGCACAGAAAATCCAATACACAACAAAGTGACCCAGCGCTGGGGCCGCTGACCCCGTTAGCGGAGCCCCATCAGTACCCCAGTTTCACTCTGCTAACATTAAAGACAACTGGACTTGATGGAAACTGCATCAAACCCAAGGGCTCCATTCTGAGGCTGCCCGTTTGGCCTTGTTTCCTGGACAGAGCAGAGGAGCAAAAACCCATATGTCAGACAATATAATGCTCTGTGAAGTGTACCACTTCAGTGGTATCTGACAGGAAGGAGAGCACACATGCACAGACACACAACCTGATTTGAGGACAGTGCTTTCTGGATGGCCGCTCTGGCAGATGAAGAGACAGCAGTGACATAAAGTCTGTTTCAGTCAAAGTGTCAGTGTTTGTGAGCGTGTGCATGTGCACAATTCAATGTGTTTACATGCGTTCATTTGCGTCTGAAAGTTTGTGTATGCATGTGTGTCCAAAAAGAATGTGCATATGCTTTCTTTTTTGGGATATGTGTGTGTGTGTGTGTGTGTGTGTGTGTGTGTGTGTGTGTGTGTGTGTGTGTGTGTGTGTGTGTGTGTGTATATCTCAACGGGCCTGGCATTGTTGCTGGGCTATACTTGCCCTCTCACACACAGTACTCATATCTCCCATTCTTTGTCCCTAGTGCAGATGGCATGTGGGTCTTTACTCTTCTATTCTGTCCTTGTGGTCCCTCAGTAGTGAGTCTCAGGGCTTGCGGGAGCCATATGTCCAAACTTAACTGACCTAACTTACACCTCCCTGTCTGTCTGACAGTCAATTTATCAATTTATCTGTCTGTCTCTCAAATTTTCTTCCCACTTTTCTTGCCGCTCTCTCTGTCTGCCATCACTACCTCAAAGCCACACTTTTTCTTGTTTGTACTGAAAATCTTGAGAAAGTAGAGGGACAATTTGACCACAGAGGTATTTCAGTGCTAAAAAAAAAAAAACATAAATAAATACATTTTATAAATAATAATAAAGCAGGCTCTGTGTTGAAGCTCCATATGGCTCTTTTGTCTCAGCTGTTCTTTGCTGTCCCACGACTTTCATTTTCCAAAACAAACAATCCCACTCTCCCTACCCTCCATATGCTGTTCTCTGACCATTTACCTCTCTGGCCCTCTCACCCCTCGTGCTCACAGTGTCTCAGTTCATACACTAGTACAGCTCCAGGGGCTATGAAACAGGGAACACAACAAAATATGCCGAGCAACGTAGCAACAGAGGACACGTGATTCCTACTAAGAGAAAAGACAACAGACACTGGATACTGGTTAAGCTTTGCATGGTGTTGCACTTACTCTATGCATAAACTTGTTGTGGCAAATGTCAAGCTAACATTCTCTTGACTCTACTTGGAAGCAAACGCAAGTATTATACACAGATAATTGATTGGTCAGCTTGCACACAGGCTTGTAACTGATACTTAAAAGTTTTCGGATCCAGCCTGCAATACATTTCATACGGCCATCCACATGTTTAAAAAAGTTTGTAACATCCATCCCACAAATTAATTTCTCTCTTTTTTTTCCCTTATTTATTGATATAAGGGCTTTTATTTTGGAGCAAACACCTACTTTTCTAGTAGTGTTGCAAAATCAAAGCACAAAAATGATCTTTATAAATGGCTCAAAATATTTTTTGGGGAGTTTAATGTGGCTGCTTCCTGTCTCATCTGCAAGGAGGAAGTTGCTGTTCTCCAGAAATACACTCTCAGGCAGCATTACGCTACTGAACATAAATAAAGAGCAGTATGGTGAACGTGGAAGGAGGAAAGTATTTCAGTTTCAGAGTGTACGTGGTAGAAAGTTGGTGAAAAACACTGGTCATGTTGCTTTCTCTCCCACAGGAGATGTCAAGTCCAATGAGGGGATTTTGTTCCTTTAGTATTTACTGGTGTATCTGGGTTGTTGGTCTCAGTCCCCATGGAGTTTCCAAAACTGTTGTGTTTTTGTGACTCCCGTTTCGCAAGAGGATGAGAGTTTCCTGGCATGCTTTGCATAGTGTCCTGTGTATTTTGTATACTATTCATGGTGAGAGGAACGTCAGTCTGGAACTTATGTGTCACGAAACTTTGGACTGAATTTGGACATGGTTTTTTTTTTTTTTCAGCTTCAGTATAAAGGAAATAAAGAAGACCTGTTTTGTCAATGATACACACATACTGTGTGAATGTCTTTACTAAAACTACTTAAAGCATACTGCATGTGAATATATTGCATATTATAATACCTTTTTGTTTAATGCTAAGAAGAAACATTGTTGTAAGTGCACCTGAAGATAAATTAGAGGTCCCTGTTCTAATCCCCATCTTTCACACTGCCACATAATCGTGCATGCGCACGCACGCACGCACGCACACACACACACACACACACACACACACACACACCCCTTTGCCCTCCATGTCAGATGTACAGATATGATGCTTACTGGCTGCCCACTGGCCCCATAGCGGCCAGTGGGCAGCTGAGAATGCCGATTGGCTGGATGCTGACTGTGTAGTCATGGAAACTGACTTGAGCCCTCTGTGTGACCTCACGAAGGCCACATAAAAGCTGGGTTACAGAGAGAGGGATCATGTGTGTATTATGAAAGAGAGAGAGAGAGCATGACTGACACTGTCACTCAACCCAATTTAAAAGCAGAGCCCCTTGAGCACTTACATATTTCTATTATTTGTGTGTGTGTGCGTGTGTGCGCGCGCGTGTGTGTGTGTGTGTGTGTCTGTGTGTGTGTCTGTGTGTGTGCGCGTGTGTGCGTGTGTGTGTGTTAAGAAAATAGCAGCTGACCTACAAGCGTCCCAGGAAAGGTGGCTCTGCTGAAGAGTGGATACCCATCAGAGACACGACCAACCCTGGTAAAGAGAAACAGAGAGATTTAGCTGGATTTCCCACTCAAAGAAACAGCCAGGTTGACAATAACATGGTCTCTCTCACACACACACACACACACACACACACACACACACACTTGTTACAGTGGTGAGAGGAGAAAAGAGGACAAATGAAGTGTGGAGCACACAAGATCTTCAAAGAGATTGAAGGAGAGTGCAGGGTAAAGCTGAGAGGAACAAACGAGGAAAATCAATGACAGACGGGAAAGAAAGAAATGAGGAATAAAGAAAAAAAGAACTGAGCTGTGAAGAAGATAGAACTACAGTAAGAGAAGAAGCAAAGTGTAAAGGGGAAGATCGAGCTATAAAACCATACACTAATACAGTATATGTAGATCAGTAGCTCAACACTTTGTGCAACTGAATACAGTTGAAATAAAAAAAGTGTTTGCTCTGATCTTTTGTGTTAAATATGCAGAGCAGAATGAGTCCTTCCTTCGGGGAATCTATTCACATCAGAGCTCCCTTTAGGAGGCTGTTTAAAACACTTGTCCTCCAAATTTGGAAATTGCACTAGTTCATCGTTTTGCTTGCTTTCATTGTTCAATTCGCCGTCGACTCATCCTGGACTCTGGAGTTGCCTGGAAACCTCACGACTCCAGGAAGTCACTACACATAGCCAAGAAATAGTCTGGCTTGTAACCAAGGGGGTAAGCTTCGCTTCAGAACTCGAACCTCCTATGGCGCCATTTTGATGCTACCAAACGATCACCCGACGTTAGCATTCCATTGACTGCCATTCATTTTGACAGCGAATAACTTTACTTTACGTTTAAAGACTTTATTTGTCCATTGTTTATTTCTAAAGAAACACGACAATGTATAAAAGGCTCCATTACCTTGTACCTCACGTTATGGCTCCATAGAATAAGTTTTTTGTAAAAATAGGCTAACGATTGTGTCATAACCACGTGACTTACTGTCGCATAGTAGAGGAATTACCGTATAGTACAGGAGAAGCTCGCAGGCAGTTTCGACTTACATTAGCTGTTTAAGTTTAATTACTATGTTAACTAGCATTTTAGTTATCAATAATTAGCCTGTTTAATAACTAGCATGCTAGCACTAGCTCGTTCTCAATGGCAAAACACTGCTACAACACACACAAATTCACCCTAATCTACAAAATAAATTGTATAGAACTACTTACATGTCCCTGTTCTGCAGGTATTCCATGCAAAGTTGGAAGTGCGCCCTCATTTAGAAGAAGTCTCCCGGCTAATCCTGCCTTGTACAGGCCGAAGTTGGAGAAACGGTTAGCTCATGTCATCCTTAGCTAGCTACTGCGCATGTGCGACTGCCAGCAAAGACGTTACAGAAGCTGAGATGTCTCACTCTGTAGCTAAAACAGAGACCTGGACGTAGCAATGTGCAGTACAACAAAAATATGGTGTTTTTTGAAAATTATACCAATGCAACCTATTCTGATACAATCTCAAATTACAATTATGAACCAGAAAATGAGCATAATATGGCCACTTTAAAAATGTTAAAAATGTGACGTTTTAAACAAGGACCCTTTAAGTGTTCGGGCTGGTAAGTTGATGTACCCCAAAATAAATGATCCACTGAAATATAGAAGTTTCTTTCGCCATGCAAAGTCTATGGGAAAAGGCTTTCTGGGCCAGAGGGGTGCAGTTCCACCGTTGGCCGCTAAGCCCATTGTTGCTTTAAAACATGGCGCTGTTCCTGGAGGGGTTGGTCGGAGCCTGCCTTTGACTCTCGATTGCTCTGATTAGTTGTAGGTCTACCCAATTGAGTGCAGAGGCATTTTTTCCCCTGGTTTGGTTGAAACACGCCCCATAATCACAGAATCTGAGTATGACGTCAGGCTAGGGGATTTACTTTCCTTCAGACAGAGCCACGGTAGCTGTTTCCCACTGCTTCTAAGTCTTTGTGCTAAGCTAAGCTGACTGGCTGTAGCCTCATTTATTCCACAGATACAAAAATGTTATCGTTTCGCAACCATCATCAGTACAGAGTTGTCCAGTCTATTGTTGTCCAGTCCAGTATAACCAAGTCCAGTACAGTCCAGTCCTGACCAATTTAGTCTAGTCCAGTTTGTCCTATCCCATCAAAGTCTGGTCCATTCAGGCCCAATTCAACCCTATCCAGTCTTGATTGAGAGCCATTGGAAAAAGCCAAGATGTCAGCTATATACATCAATATCTAATGTATTATAAAGTGGGTGGAGTAACTTGAAAAGTCTCCTATTGTAGAGTGTTAATGGGTGGGGTTCAACTTCAGAGGGAGTCAGCTGGTCAGAAGTCCTTAACATTTACACACACTTTCTTTACCATTTGTAGATGGAAAAAAAATACGCTTACTGATATACTTATATGCAAAAAAATCATCCTTGCACTCTCAAAGGAACATCCAGTACAGACACTGTGAACATGGACACGGCTAATGAAGCCGAGGACAAAGACAGCTCATTACCTGTGTGAAATACAAACTGTGGGTAAACATCCAGATCAGTGGCTCTCCTCTTGGCAGGCCTCAGCTGCCTCTCTGCCACGTCCAGGCACAAAACCGCCACCCTCCTCCCCTTGTTCCAACCCAACACCTCCCTCTCAAACATCAGCCATTAAACGCACACACACGCGCACACACACTTCCATTTATTACTCTTTAAAAAGGTCACTGTTTTCTCTGGCTAAGCGCCCTGTGCTATTGATAATTTTATGCATAAACAAATGGCAAATTTGTGCCACATAAATATGTATTAGCAATTAATAATGGTGGTGTGTGTGTGTGTGTGTGTGAGGGGACGCCAGGTGCATGCCGAATGGGGCTGGCTAGCTGCTGGTGGAGCCGCAGAGCTGGACTGGTGGCTTTATGTTCCTAGCTGGTCTCCCTCTCCTCCACTGTGTCGGCACAATGGCCACTTAGGCACACACCAGCAAAATGACAAGCGCGCGCACACACACACACACACACACACACACACACACACACAAACACAATGTACACACTGAAGACACACACTGGCATACAGTTACAAAATTAACACTTATGCAATGCACATACATAAAACACGTTGGAAGAGTTACATTTTAACTTCAGCACATTTGCATGTAAATATGCGTGTGCATTTGTGACACACACACACACACACACACACACACACACACACACACACACACACACACACACACACTCACACACAGAAGCATTTGTGCACAGAGGCAGGCCTGAGAGAGTGATGGCACAGCGGGCTTAATGTCCTCTCTCTCTCCCAGTTGGAGAACAATGCATGCGTTACATTTCACACACCACAAAGTAGGACACAGGCTTCAGCTGTTTAGGTGCATGTCAGTTTCATGAGGGGTAACATAAGTAGAAATCAACTGACTGTAGGTCAAGTAGAGTAGCTCATTTATTAAGTTTGCTTAACATTTCAAATCCTTGTCCTGGTCTATCATATTTTTATCAGGCAGCTTATTTCACATACAGGTGATGTTTTGATATTGGTTAGTTTTTTTATTATATTGAGCCAAAGGTATCTTTTTGGGACTGCCTCATCTACTGTGTGGAAGACTGTCCCATATGGTTCAGTAAAAAAGCTCAGCATACTGCTCTTTAAGTGAGCTTGGGTGGTTAACCAGCCATACATTTGCCACACCAACTCTTCATCCTTGAAGTTTTTTCAACCCCAAAAATACTGTTTGGAAATACTTCTAAATAAAGCATAAATCCCAACTTTGTGTTGCTTGTGGAAATTTGTCTATGAATTTGGAATAGACTCATTGTTGCCCCTTGTGGTAGTTTGGGAAAAGAACTTGGAGGTTGCTGAGAAGCGCAGTTGTAGAAGTGTGTGTTTTTCCGCCCTCCGGCTTCAGGGGGCAGTAATGTACGGTGGCCGAAAGGGGCAAACGCACTGCAACTTAATGAAACACACGCAAATAGACAAAACACAAGCAAATTAAGAAAACATCTTCATTAATTTGCGCATTTAGCAAACGCGCTGCAAATACACAAACGCGCTGCAAATACACAAACACGCTGCAAATACACACAACCAAATACACACAACCAAATACACAAACACGCTGCAAATACACACAACCAAATACACAAACACGCTGCAAATACACAAACGATGCAAAAACAAAAGCACACAACCCAAAAAACAGAAACAATGCTAAAGAAAAGCACACAATCCCCGAAAACAAATGCAACAAAAAAGACGCTGCATATTACACAAATGAAGCTCTCCAGGCCTCTAGGGCTAGCGCCAAATGGAACAGCTTGATTTTCGACCCCACGGGGAGAGAGCGCTCTGCCTTTTTATTGTCATGAGTTTACAGACGTCTCTGCTGATTGAGTATCACCTGTGACCTGAGCCGAGACACACCCACCAAACGAGAGAAAACATCTCTCTCTCTCTCTCTCTCTCTCTCTCTCTCTCTCTGAAAATCAAGCTGTTCCACTTAGTGCTCCCTCTAGAGGTCTGGAGAACTTCCGTTGTGTAATCTGGATGCAGCGTTTTATTTGTTGCATTTGTTTTCGGAGTTTGTGTGCTTTTCCTTTTGCATCGTTTGTGTATTTGCAGCGCGTTTGTGTATTTGGTTGTGTTGTGTGTATTTGCAGCGCGTTTGCTAAATGCTGAGTTGCATGTGTTGTCAAATTTATGAAGATGTTTTCTTAATTTGCTTACGTTTTGTCTATTTGCGCGTTTCATTAAGTTGCAGTGCGTTTGCCCCTGTCGGCCACCGTAGTAATGAGTCCATTACGACTTCTACATTGCAAAAGGATGTGTTACAGGGCTCCAGACTGCGACCAAATGGTTGCATTTTGCGGTAAATGTGTTTGAGAGAGGGATGATCCGTGACCGCCCCGACAGTCACCAAATCCCACACACCACACCAGCTTTCCGCAGCGTTATATGGCGGGTTCTTCTACACCCCTGCACCACTTATGCAATAAGAAACTACACTCTTTTTAGGTCTGTGTCCTAATCAATTGCAAGGAGTATATACTCAATACTGCCAATGGTTTTACAATATTCCACTGATCAACAGGTGTCTGTACAACAAATTGGCTTTTCAAATGTTTTATAAGAGGACAGAAATGCACTTGACAACTTTGTTAGATCTCAACGTGCCAGTCACACAATGGTAATTAGTTCAAAAGGCTTGCTCAACAAAGAGTCAGAAGTGAACTTGAGGCAGATAGCCAGCTGCATTTCAGTAGCTACAGTAGTGAGAAGAAGCAAAATTATTAAAATACTGTGTAAACCTGATGAAAACATTTGACCTCAGTTGCTGTTAGGATATATATATATATATATATATATATATATATATATATATATATATATATATATAAAATAATAAAAAAATCTATTGTGCAGGAGCTGCAGCGGCTGTGAGTGTGTCCGTCTGCGTACAAATGTGTGACTGTTATGTTGTCCGTCTGGCATGGTGAGAGCAGACTGGCTCCTGTGTAGAGCACTATCACTCTGCTTGGCTAAACACAATCACACAACCTCAACCCGACTCAAACGGCCCACTGAGAGACAGGGAGGGAGCCTACATGTATGTATGTATGTATGTATGTATGTATGTATGTATGTATGTATGAGTGTGTATATATATATATATGGGCTGTCAGCATTAACGCGGTAATCGCGATGTGATTAAGGGCCGGGCATAACGTGTTAATTTTTTTTTTATCGCATTAATCGCCATACCATTTATTAATTTATTTTACACTTCACTCAGCTTCGCATCGTGCTACTATTTTGACCCTTTGCTGCCATACTTCCTCTGCTGCTGCAGGCTGCAGGCATGATGGAGAAAGACAGCAGCAACACAATTCTGAATGGCGTTTTTTTATTTTCCAAAACTCCTGGACAGCTCATTAGACAAGTTGAAAGCCACAGGCACATTGTGTAAAGCCGAATTAAAATATCACCAAAGCCCCTCAAGCTTCAGCTACCACCTACGGAGCTAATTAACGTGACTCAGGTTGATGCTAGCGGGCTCAGGCAAAGCACTATTTTGGAGAGTGCTACTTGCTGACCTGTTCAAATCCAAAACATGACTACAGCTCTTGTGAAATGGGTGGCAACTAACTACAGACCTGTCAGCATCGTAGAAGACTCGGGTCTTAAAGAAGTGCTACGGTTGGCATGTTCTGACCCGTCTCATTGCCGTCGAAGGGGACAGTAGTTTCACCATACACAGCCTGTATGACACGGAGAAAGCAGCTAAACTGGAACTGCTGCAAGGTGCTGCAAACGCTGTCTCATTAACCGGTGATCACTGGACATCAGTGAGTAATCACAATTATTTAGGAGTTACTAAACACTATATTGACTCTAGTAAGGATAGGGATTTTTTGTTTGTTAGTTAGGTACTTGTAGGAATCGTGCAATAATGACAGATTCACACATTTTTCTTTTGTTTACAGTAAATAAATAATAAACAAATACAAATCTTAAAATCAAGTTCATAAAGTAATTTTCTTTGCTTTCCATAGTTAATATGTACTTAAAAACAGTTCTGAAATGCAAAATAATAGAATTTTAATCATGTGATAAAACATGCGATTAACTATAGAAATTCAGCGATTAAAAACAATTATCGTTTGACAGCCCTAATATGTATAATATAATATAATATAATATATATATATATATATATATATATATATATATACACACACACAAACACACACACACACACATATATAAAAAAAAGTGTGTGTGTGTGTGTGTGTGTGTCCTATGTGCACTTGTAGGACAAAAGGCAGCCCCATCTGTTCCATTGTCACAGGGTCTTTAATACGGATCAGATAAACATGACATTTGGGAAGAGTGGCCAAGCTCACGTCATAAACCCTGACAACAGACCCCTGTCTACGTGCGTGTGTGTGTGTGTGTGTGTGTGTGTGTGTATTAGTTGTATAACCTGCTCCCATTCTCAGAGGTGCAGGGCTGACACACTGGATCTGTAGGGGCTGTGGAAGGATTAGCGGCCCATTGGCCTAATCAGAGGAGGTAATCAGACTATTCTCTATCATGACAACAATCAGCCGAGAGAGACACACATCTGCCTATTGAGCTCAGCTCTAATGCCATAATAGTGATGAAACATCTGGTCATTTGGGGCTCAATGCAATCAAGAAGAGGGATTGGGACAGTTGCAGATGGCAAACCTATAGTAATTATCTGTTTTAGGCAACAGAGGGATACGCACAACACTCCGGTTCACAGGCCACCCTGCTTCAGTAACAATGAGCGAGAAACATGTCAGTGGTGCTGAAGAGAGAGGACATTTGATGTCAGTCATTCAAAGCACCTTTATGCACTTTTAATTCAAAAGAAAAACACAAATGGACACACAAAACAGCATTGACTGCATGACTGTGTGTGTGTTCTGTGTGTACTTTTCTGACCATATATTTAAACGTTTACGGGTGCATTGCATTTTGGCAAAGTGGTCATGCTTTAAATGAATGATACCTTAATTTTAATGATGAAAGGAGGGTACAAGTTTAGTGTGATGGATTACCTTCTTCGTCGATTACCGTCTTAGAAAATGTATCTACAACACTTTTGATATTGATAAGATGTATTTTCAAGTCATATACCAAGCAAGAATGCCAAACATTCAGCCTTTAACATGTGACAATTTGCTGATTTTCCCTTTTTTACATAATTGCAAATTGAATGCATTTTAAAAACATTCAATATGAAGACATCAAGCAGTGTTTGGCCATAGATAGCTTTATTCTTCGGAGCTCGCTGTGTTATACACATTATTACTTTCCCATATTCCCATCTGCTGGAGGAAATGTTGCCAAGATTGGTGTTAACCTGAGAATATTTCATGGCATGGTGGAGATAATTTAGTTTTATCTTTTGTTCTTAACTTCTCATACCAAATCCAGTACAGCTGCTTAGTCATTCTGTCACCTTTTTTTTGGTATGGAGTATTGATCCAATAGCTTAAAGATGTCATAACATAACGTGAACCAGTTATGCTACTCTTGAGTTATTTAAAAAGAAAAAAATGTCAGCTACTACAGAGGTTTTCCTCGGTTTGTTTCCTTTGCCCTGCCCCCTTAAACCAAAAGTGTAGCCAACTACTGCTACCACATTCCACCGTGTCTGAAGCTGCAGCCCAGTGGGCCAAATTACCTGACTAACTACACACAGACAGAAAAACACACATGCGCCTACTCTAAGCGAAAACTGACCCCGACTGGATACCCCCAAAGAGTTACCGAATTAATGCATGCCTGTTTGTGTGAAACTGTGTGTGTGTGTGTGTGTGTGTGTGTGTGTGTGTGTGTGTGTGTGTGTGTGTGTGTGTTTCCTGTCTGGCTCTGTGGGTGTGTGTGTATGTGTGGCTGCTCTGAGACACAGAGTCCAGTCAAACGCTCCAGTGGAATAAAAGAGCCATTGTTCACCAAGGTGGTCCCTGTAGGACCTCCAATCCTACCCCTTTAAACACACACACACACACACACTTTGTAGGCCACCAGACAAACACACATAATACACACTCCCCTCTGCCTAATCACAGCTTTGTGCTAGAGGGTGGCAGTTGCACAGAGGTAAATATTTGGGTGTGGGCTGTAAATGCTGGTCTGTGTAAATCACACACACATACACATTCATAGTGTCTGTGTAATTCAGACATAGCTACTTCCTTCCTGTGGGGTGATGATGTTTAGTCTCACAACACCGCAGTCTGATTGGTGTGTTTGATCTCATCCACTTCCTGTTTAGGAGCACTCCGACCCCTCCTTGCTCAGATCTGGGATCAGCCTTCATCGGATAGATTCATGTGTACCACATGTAGGAGGGTCGATAGCTAGCCTGAGATCAGATCTGTCTGCTGAAGGGCTGATTCATCCCAACTGTCTGCGTCGTCTGGCAATGGGAGCACGCTGGATGAATAAACTGTTGTCCTGCGGCAAACTATTGCATCATCTCAAGGCTTTTTTTGTTTGTTTTTTTGTTTTTTTGCTACGGGGATCATGTGCAGAAGGAAACACCGCTCACTAGTTTGTGGTGATACACTTTTTTAACTCACAGGATGCTTGTGATTCTTGCTCAGTCCAGCCCGATTTCCCGAAAAATAATCACAACTATGAAATAGACCCTAAACATAGCCAAACACACAAAAGACAGTGTGAACTATCGATTACTGAAAGCGTACACACCCCAACAATGTTTCTTAGTTTGCATGTGCGTGTGGTGGTGTGTCAGAAGCTGCTGGGCATAAAGAGGAACATGAGACTTACAACTTTATATGCAGTATAAACATATTGACAGTAAGGCCATTTTGCTTTTAGTGCATACATACAGCAGCTATTGGGGACATTCAGGGAAGGAAGTGAATAAGATGTATTCACTGACATTCTGTGATATTCTATTGTATGGTCCCCTCAAGCTGACGTCTGTAGGAGATGGCTACAATATGTTGCTTTTATTGAAGTCACATAGCCATTCCCTATTATAACAGTAGTTTATCAGCAGACAATAGCTGTACATCATGTTAGAATGAATACCTTACTTAAAAGGCACATCCAAATAATAGTTGAAAACTCTTGCCGATTTCACCCTTTAAATGTAATCTGCAGTCTGACAATTGCAGCCCGGTATGAATTATGTCTATATTGGACAATTCCGTTTCTCATAATTTACGTCCAGAGCCAAAGTTCCATCTCAACGCAGGAAGTATTGTGCCCTTTATGTAGCGAGGAGGAAAGTTAAGGCCGGAATATGCTAAAAAAAAAAAAAAAAGACGTCGCCCAACCACATTAGAAGGCAAAAGTGGTTACAGCTGTATCGAATTGCCATACCTGTGTTTAAATATGGGAATGGCAGCGCATCCTTTCACACAGTTTCTTAAGTGACTTTACACCATACAGTTAAACCCCATAACACAAAGGCAGCCATGCTTTCCTAGTTACAATGAAAACTGGTAACCAGTGGTAACCAAACAGTTAAGTAACCGGTTTTCATGCAATATGTAGAGATAAACCTGTAACATGTGATGATATTTGTTAATGTGAGCAACAGGTAGCACTATCTTTCTCATAATACATAGTACTACCACCAACCAACCATTTTTTTAACCGTCAACAGTTTGTCTGATGAAATCTTCCAATAAACCTCTTGATGTCCAGACCAACCTAAAGCCTTTGTGCAGGCAAAAGCTTGCAACCACTTCAATACATTTGCACACTGGACAGCTTACTCATCTAACTGAGGCCATGGCCCCAGGAGGAGGAAATATAATAAACAGATCACATGGTTAAGACAGTTACTGGTTAGATGCTGAATGTGCTTTTATCTGAGATATGACGAGGAGCAGAACATCTAGATTACACAGCAGAGTTTACTGTATCTTAGTCAGAAATGAATGAAAGCTATTCTACAAAAATAACTCTTATATAAATGTCACATATTTAAGTTAACAAAATCAGGAGATAAATTAGGTGCGATTTATTAAGGGAAACTTAATTGTGGGAATAAAGCTCTATGTCATGGCAGTGTGTGCAGATGAATGGTGTTTGGTTTTCCTCTGTGGCGCCAGTGCACAGAGTTCCCTGCGGAGCAGAGCAGAAGAGTTCCGGCAAGATCCACTGGATCCCCCCCAAACGACAGGTTCCTCGACCTCTATGCACTGGTGCCACAGAGGGAAGCCAAACACGATTCTTCTGCAAACATTGCCCACACAAAGATGACACAGAGCTGGTTTAAAATCGGCAAAGTATCCGGCTTATGGTGTGTTCACACACATCGCGATTACATACAAAGCCAATGCAAAGACGGGAATAGACAGGAATTCGCACAGGGCAAGGCAAATTACGCGACGCCAGTTACATTGTCGGGAAAGCCTATCAGTGTTAAGATTCTCCTAATGGGTCACTGACGCCCTGATGTTGTCGAATCAGAAATGGAGGGGAAATTATAGTAGCCGTCTGTGGGCAGTGAAATTTTCCGAGCTGTGTGTGCCTCAGGATGTTATAAAACCAAGCGCAATGTGGTTTAGTTTCTCGACGTATCTGGGACTTCCACAACAGGTACAAAGCAGCAACAGTGGTTATTTCAGCCATGGTTGATGATGGAAAGAAATGGCAGTAAGATACGTTGTTGGTATCTACATGGAGGCCCTCCTCCATTCGGGTGTGTCTCGCGTGAGTAACGCAAATACACACAAATGATCCTGCGGTCAAACTTGTGCAACTAATGCAAGGCAAAACTTTGCTTTAGGTTTGGTGTGAACACAGCAAATTGTTTTTTTTTACAGAATCAATACCAGACATTCAAAACAGTTACATAGCAAAATGTTCGAAAAGCTCTTAGATGTATGGGAAAGTAAAAATGTACACGTGTCACTGAGTGGCTTCAATGGTTGGACTTATTTGTGTGGTCATTTATGGGAACGTAAATGTAAAAGCATGTACACACTACCCCCCCCTTTTCAACAGTGTCTGTTCCACTGCCGTCACATAAAAAGGTGTTAAAATGATAAACCCTTTTCAGAAGAAAAGGGAAGCAAAAAGGGACAGCCTTGAAAGAAGAGGAAGAAATGTAAGACAAATGTGATTTTGCTCAAGTTATGCTTCTGAGAAATGACACAGAAACAAAGATTAAGTCACCAGTGAGCTTGTGCCAATGTCTTTAAAAACACACGCATAACCACAAAGCATGACACACATGCCAAAATAAAATCTCTTCTTTTGATAAAGTAAACCAGGAGTTTAGACACAGTGTTTGTGAAACACCTTTAAATGTCAGCATTGAATTATATTTCCACACAGTTTGGTCTGCAGGAAACAGGAGTGAAAACTTCCTTATGTACCCAAATCACAATAAACAAATATAGAAAAACAAAAAGAAAATTCTTTAATAATTAAGAGGGATTAAGCTACATTTTGTAGAGGATTCAGGAGTCAGCCACCGTTTATTCATTGTGAAGTAAAGTGAAGCAGTGTCACCTAATTGTCACACCGTGGGCTCCATTTGCAAAGTGACTAGTTTAAGATTCTTCATTTCTTCATATTCATCTAATGTAGTTTCACTACCACCAAATGATGGAATTGTTGTTGGTTTTTAAACAGCAACCAGTGGCATACAACATAAACTGCAGTCTAGACATGTAGGGAATGTCAGTGTAATGTTTGAATGTGTTTACAAGAGTAATACTTAATCCTCAAATAGTCACACTATGTGCAACGCAGAGACATAGTTAACCTTTCTGCATAAAGTCCAGAAGTTACACACACACAAACAATATTTCAAAGAAAGCTGGTCAAATGGAAAGCCCATGACATGTCCTTTTAAAAGTGTGGAACAATTAATTTGCCACTAGAGCGCCAGTCTATCTTTGACATAAACTAGACTAGTCACCGTGGAGGAGGTCAATTGTGGGAAGCACTTGTTTGTACTCGCTAGACTTGACTGTTTGTATTCAAGCTTGCTTTTGACAGCTGTGGGCTGACACACGCTGACACATACACACGCTGACACACACACACACACACACACACACACACACACACACACACACACACACACAAACACACACACACACACAAACACACAAACACACAGAGCAGGGTTCAGTGAGAGCTCTATGGACTGAGAATAAACTATGGATTTGTGGAGGCCGGGATCCATTGCAGATTCGCCCTATTGACCCAATCACTGAGAGGTATACATTATTTTGCACAACAACTTCTGCAATTTCTGCTTTAGGTAAAGTGAAAGAGGACAGGAAGGAAGAAAAGAGGAGTTGCCTGAGCCACTCCTACGCAAACCATCCAGTTAAAAATAATTCCAACAATTTGGTTCAGGACAAGGGAACTTAAAAAACTAACTGCCAGATTAGATCAAATTGTTCACATGATACCTAAAATTGATGGATTTTGTCCATTCAAATTTCCTGTAGATACCCATGGCCCACAGAATACAAGCAAAAAACAGTTACTGTTAGAGGTGTTCACTACACATACCAACACATCTTAACCACAGAATGTTCAAACCATAGTCTACGGTTCAAACTGAACTGATCAAACTGAATCACCATTGTCACTGACTGAATCAGTAGCTTTTAGCAGTGGAGCTCCACTTGCTGGTGACTGTGCGCACTGGTGTCACAGCTCAGCTGTGATACCCGGTGTGTTACTTCCTTGTTAAAAGCTTATTAAAAAGGCCACAAAAGCCCCAGAAACAACCTTGAAGCGATCCCGCTGTTGCAAATAGCTGGCTGCTGAGCTATTAACCTTATGTACAGTGCGTGCATAGATTGTACTGAACTGAATACTCTGTCTGGGTTTCTTGTATTCTCTCCTAAGCTCCGGCAATCTCAACAATACACAAAGACGGAAAGAAAGTACTGTGACGTGCACGCTCTGCTCCTACCACCTACCTGTTGCACATTTCTCCTTTGGCAGTCACTAGGCACACATGGACACATACGCTTTACCCCACAGAGCTGTGACAGGGAGAAGAAAGGAGGAGGACGGTTGATAAAACACTTAGGGCTGTCTTGGGTTTGACAGGGTGAGTAAAACACACCAAGCAGCACAGATCCCTCCTCATGTCCACACACATACACACACACACACACACACACAGATGTCTCTATTCATTTAGACTGTCACACTCACACACCCCCGAGAGATCTCACTTCCTCTGTCAGCCGGCTAAATTACAGCTCTCCTTCTTCCCGTCTCGCTCTCTCTTTTCCTTTCTTTTTGTCTCTCTCGCCGTTTCTGAGAGAGAGACAGCAACAAAGACATGTTGGGCAAAGGGTTGGGCATGTCTACTGAATTGGCATATGACGATGTCCACAATGAAACATCACAATGGATGATGACATCATTTTCACATTATTACATTATCATTCAATGTAATTTATTATTATACAATTAGACTTCTTGAAGTTGTCTTTCTTCAGTTGTAATCTTTCATCACAAGTTAGCAAAGTAAACACATGGGCTTCAAATTAACTGGCACAGTCAAAGCTCTAAAGAAAGCAGCCCTAGTGTCTAAACGTGTCTCCTTTCCTTTTTTGAATTGTACCATGATAGAAGCTCCCACTGACTCCTAAGGGGGGACAAATCCATATTAGACTAAAAAGTTGTGGCATATCCTTGTTAGAAAATATAGGCCTAATGAATGCAACTCAAGCTGCAACTAGCGTTTATTGTCATTATCGATTCATTTGCTGATTATTTTCTTGATTCAGCGATTATAAAGCATGTGACTTGAACGCCCACTCAAACGACAAAAACATCCGATCTGTGTGCGGCGATGAGGAGACGGACGGACCAACCCTAGTTTGGCATGTAGTCGCTCTCTTGCTGTCTCTGGCTCAAACACAACAACCAGTGTCTCAAGACGTCTCAGAGGACCAGATGCGCTACTTAATGTTTTAATGTGATTAAATGTCCCGAGTAAAACAACGACATTAGGGAGAGAAATATCATTTGTGTGTTTGGGGGGAGGAGGGGGGAGAGTTTGTGTGGGTCAGTGCCCTGGTCTGCCCTCTGAAGACAGACAAGGACCGTCTTATGGTTCTGCTGGCTCACACCAAGACAGCTCAGCTGGTTCAACTGCTGAACTTATCGTGGACGATCAGAAGAGAACCCGCCTGACTGTCAGCCACACAAATTAGCTCAAACCGCAACAACGACGTCGCTTTCAATGCCAAATATAATTAAGGCATTTAATTCTGTCATCAGGGAGGGAACTTATTGGAAACTAAGTGATATTATTCATGCATGCTTGTGGTACTGAATCTTCATGTCTTTGTCAACATGCGATCATGTCAACTATGTGTTACTATTTAAAGTGCTAATTATGCTGTTTGGCTTTTTCCCTTTCCTTTATTGTGTTATATATCTTTTTGTGCACTTTATAGGTTTACAAAGTGAAAAAGCCCAAAGTCCAGCCCAAAGGGACTTACCATCTCCAACAGAAAACACTGTTCACAAACTGCTCTGTTGTAGTCCAGCCTTTACTTCCGTGACTAACGTTCGTCACTTTGTAACACACGTTATAATGCTCGCCTAGCTGTTAGCATGGCACTCCCTCAGACTAGCTAGCAGTCCTTACTGCGCATGTGCGACTCCCAACAAAGATGGAACAGAAGTGAGATGTCTCACTCTGTAGCTAAAACAGAGAGCTCAACACACAGGGTGAAAAGAGTAAAACAAATATATGGTGTTCTCTGAAAATTAAACCACATAAACCTATTCTGGTACAACCTCTAAATATAATTATGAACCGGAAAATAAGCATAATATGAGCACTTTAACAAGACAGAGTCTACAGCCATAGCAGCTCTGTGAGGCGGACCTAAAGGATCACCATCTTTGTTAGCATGATAACATACTGTATGTGCGCTAAACACAAAGTACAGCAGAGGCTGATGACAATGTAATTTCTTTTGCAGCTATTTGGTCTTAAACCAAGGTATTGCCGCGCCGCCAGTGTGACTGAAGATGCTTTAAGTTTACCTGGTCTGATCTACGGAGTAACAGAGATCTGTGTTCCTTCTTCTTTTCTTTTTTTTTGTCTGCTTATCGATTACAGACAGGAGCTGTTTATCAACTGCAAATGTCTTAATACAATTAACCAGATCCTAAATGAGAATGTCTCGCACCCTGTCGACATCGGACACATTTCAGCTGCGTTTTTTCAATCGTCAATGTGCCATCTGTCTGACTGTAAAGATATGCTTTAATTTGAATCAATACTGCCATCTACACATCATGATACATGTGTAACTGTGACCCAAAAGGTTTTCTTCGGCTTCGTTTCGTTTTTTTGCTTACTTATGCCCATACGTACATACTGTAATATGTCCATCCAAAATGCTTCTGAGTGCACAGCAGAATTGTGGCTGGACAGATCCAGTATCTTATGTGCTGCTTTCACAATGCAGACAATGAGTTATATTCAAATGGTGCTTCATTAAGCTAAAAATTATAATAACTCAATATAGCTATAGTTTACAATAGAAGCAACTAATGTTTCATGCACACTGATGAAGAAGAAAAAACTGCAAATAAAGTTAATAAAGTCAAACCAGATCCGATTACAGCCAAAGGTAATTGAGAGAATTCAAAGCTGGAGTTAACTTGTCCTGTTGTGCCAAATAAGGCTCATGCAGAGAATCAAAGCTATGGGACAAACTCAGATAAACTGACGGATCAACCTAGTTAAAATGAAATGCACCAAATTGATTCAAACATAGACAGATGTCTACAGTTTAACAGGACGGTCATTCCTAAAGGCAACAGATCCCTTTTGTGATCTGTTTGAATTACTTTATGGGAAATTTTCTCCCTAAAAAATATACAGAATTTCTAAAAGGGTAGGAATTATTCAACTGCACATATATTTCTTTGACTTGCTCTCATACGCACATACACATAAACATCACATCCAGAAGTGGAACAAGAGCTTTAATTCTATCTCAGCGTGGTAACAAACGCTATTCAAAAGAGATTAATTCCACAAGAGGATTATTCTCCACATTAGAGATAATAGGAAGCAGGATGGGGGATGGTGGACAACATCTGATCCCACAAACATCTAGCTAATCCCAGGTGTAACACATGTTGGTGTTCAAAAGGCAACTCTGTGTATGTTTGTGTGTGTGTGTGTGTGTGTGTGTGTGTGTGTGTGTGTGTGTGTGTGTGTGTGTGTGTGTGTGTATGCTTCATCTACGAGTTTATGTATTCTATGCGAGTTAGATTTGTGTGCGTTTCCCTACCTTCTCTACTTGTGTGCGTTTGCAGTGGGTGTGTGCGGATGCTGATGCATTCCCGTAGGCGTTAACAGCAGCTATGCCCCCTGGCCTCTTCCTCACAGTGATAACATTGATGTCAGTTTTGCTACTGTTTATCGTTGACTGACATATCCAGTTCATGAAAGAGCTTACATTTGCTGTTCTAAACGTGCAGTGTCAGAATGGAAAGTCCTCTGTCGCAAAGCAAGTGATGCGAGTTACATTTCTGGTAGAAGCCACAGCGGTTTGTTTCGAGTTAAAGGGACAGAAACTGGATAGTTTGCGTGGACAACAATCAAAGCTACATTGGAAAATCTCAGAAATAGGGCACAGCAGTCCCGCCCATACTGTTTGTTTGATAGGTGATCTCTGGAGTCACAGTAACAGCTCAGTAATGTCAACAACAATGTCTTGTCTAGAAACTGATTTTGACCAGTCCTTCCAGTTTTGTGACTGTTGCGGGCAAAAATCCTTGATTATGCGGATCGTTTTCTTCATGGCTTCATCGCGGGGTTTGCAGCTTTTCGATAATGTTCACGTCGCGTAATTACGTCACTTTCATAACGTTCCCATGGCAACAGGGGAAAATGGCTGCTCTTGTGTGAAGTAAACGCAACATTTTTCAACTTTCTGCTAAGATATACGGGACTTTTTTGCAACGAAAATGCGGGGATTATGAAATCATGCAAGTCCCGCATATTTTGCGCGGAAATCGGCAATTTATGCGGCAAAAGTGCGCCTAAATATGCGGACTTTGTCTGATTTTGCATTGAATTATGCGATCGCATAATAGTGTTTTTCTGGAGGGTCTGATTGACATCGCAAGAAGAAATTTACTAATAAAAAAATCTTTTAAGAGAACAGAGCATGCAGATATTCATACTGTATTTTTTTTCTACTTAAACACTTTTCTCTTCTCTAGTTATGCTAAAGTCTAATCATCACATAAAACAAATCATCTTCCCACGTCCTACAGTATACATCTATTTTGAGGCCTATTCAATTAGACGTGTCTTAAAGTGTCTTTTTTTCAGTTGTAAGTTTTCATCACAGTTCATCACAAGTTTTCAGACAGTCTCACTGCAAAGTAAACACATGGGCTTCAAATGAACTGGCACAGTCAAAGCTCTAAAGAAAGCACACTGTTGGCAAAACAGCTGCCACTGACATGAATGGGGGACAAATCCACATTGGACTAAAAGGATATAGCATATTTATCATTTATCAAAAATATATGCATAATGAATGGAACTAGAGCTGCAACTAGTGATTATTTTCATTATGGATTCATTTGCTGATCATTTTCTCGATTAATGGATTATAAAGCATGTGACTTAAACGACCACACGCGCGCGCTGTGGACTTGAACCTCCATAGATCAAACTGTCCACATCAATGACAGGAGTGCTGGACCTCAACCACAAGGCCATTCAGGTTTTAAGATACACATGCAAACAAACACATGCTAACTCATTTTATGTGTGTATCAACATAAATATGCAAATATTCTCTTTCTCGCTCTATGTCAGACACACAGACACAGACACACTCACACACTCTCTCTGGAGCCCACTTAACATGAATGTCCTCTGTCCTGATCAGCTCATCCCTGAGACTCAAACACACACATGAACTCACACGCATATGTGCACACACAGGAAGAGAAACAAATAAGACCTCTCATCACTTTAACCTCATTGTCCGTCTCGGCTGAAATAATCAGATCAAGGACTCCTCTTTCTTCCCACTGTGGCTCTCTTTCTATTTCAATCTCTTTCTTTCTGTCTCCCTCTCTACCTCTAATGAGAAGCTGGATGCCACCCTGTGTGATTGTGTGGTGCTCATTTCAAATGCGTCCCCACTCTAATGAGGGTCAGACAGCTTGAGTTCCTCCAGGTTAATGCAAAACTACAGCAATAAAACGTGCATTCATTTTACACCCACGATAAAATGTTATATGATTTTTATCAGATTTAAAACAACTGTAATGGAGAAGAATTGCCATGGATGCATTACAATGGATCTACAAGATAGGTATCTAAGCATAAAAAAAAAAATCATTACAGCACAAATGTTCCTTACAATTACAACCTCTGGTGCTTCCTGTTGCACAGATGATGTTGCTGCTCATGTCCCCTCACATATGTCACATGACACAGACATGGTTGACATTTAATCGTTCAACAAGTGTTAGCATTGTGTCCGAGTAATGCTTTTCTTCTTTTTGTTTGTTTTTTACTGTAACAAGAAAATGTATCCAGTAGTTGCAGGCCACCAGTGAAGCAGGAACAGATGTGTAACACTAAAGAGCACAAAAATAACAATTATACCATATCCACTGTTTCAAAAGGCGGTGGTTAGTAACTGCAGGTGCCTTTGTCAGATCAAACAGCGACATCTTAAAAGCAGACAAGGAGGACGACACAAGGAACAAGCCTGCACTGTAATGTAAAAAAGTGACTTTACAAAATGACATGCGAGTACGGCTGCGGAAAACACACACCTTCATGTAAACACAAGGTGGCGAGATGTTTGGACTGACTGTGTTCTCCTCCCTCCGCCTGCACAGAACTCGCAGCGCTGCCTAATCATCGTCATTACAGCTGTTTGAAAAACTGTTTCCAAACAGGCAATCAAAGCCTGTCTTGATAATTAGCGGAGGGGAAGACGTCTTTGTGAGTGAACGGCTCCTTTTCCCTCCTCCGATTGCCACCTATCTGAGAACACAAAATCAGATCTGTCGCCAATGAGAACACAAAAAGCCTGCCGTGTGTTTTTGCGTGTGTGTGTGTGTGTGTGTGTGTGTGTGTGTGTGTGTGTGTGTGTGTGTGCGTGCGTGCGTGTGTGCACGCGCACTGGTTGCACTGATTGTGCTGCAGAGACAGCTTGACTGAAAACAAACTGACAAAAAACATTTGAAGCAGAAAAAAAACGGGGGAAAAAACACGCACACACAACAACCTGTCAAGAGCGAAATGCCTCTAATTTTTCTGTCATCTGCCAGCCGTTTAACAAGACAAGAGCGCTCTGCCCCCACACTCCTTCTTCAAGCCACAAGAGACAGAGATAGGGGGAGGAAGAGCAGGGGAGACGGAGAGAGAGAAAAGACGAGGGTGGGAAAGAGACAGACAGAGCATCGGCAATGTCTTTTTTCTACCTCAAATCATTCGACTCACTTAACCTTTCCTTTCTCTTCAGGTTGTGGTCTGTCTTTCTCTTAATCGCCCCCTCTTCCCTACCTCAGACAGTGGAAGAACAAAGTGTATATTTGTAACTATCAGAGGAGGCAGGGTAATAAGCACTTAGCCATTGGCCCTGTCTCTCTAGGACCAAACCTCCAGCGCTCTGCCTCTAGCTCTCTCTCTCCAAGGGGGAATGGTGTTCATAGTAAAGGCCCTGTTCACTTTAATATGGCACATTATGCTGATGCTGCTGTCAGCTTACATGAAGGCGCAGGCAGTATGTGTGCGTTTGTCTCAGCATGTCTATTTCTGTGTATGCTGGCTTGTACATTCATTTGTGTGCATGCATGTGTACATTCACAGTAGGCCTGCACGATATTGGAAAAAACTTACATTGCGATATTTTTTTCCCCTGCGATATATATTGCGATATGAAAAAAACACAGGACATAAATATCCCTATTTAGAAATACTAAATCATTCTCAACTACTGGGGTGATTTTGTAGGGGAGTGCATCTACAAAGAAAATAAAAATGAAAAAGGCAATGTTCTTATGTGAACCAGTCTTTGTTGAACTTTAATGCTTTACAAAAACCAAAGCAAGTAAGCTCTGTGATTACTCTTCTGAAGAGATTTTGGAGAGGGAAATTAGGAAGAAATACACTGGTTGACTGACAGGACACCATTGTATTCATATAATATCAATCCAGGCTAAAGTGAATGATATTAATAATGCATGCATGTTGCTTCCACTAAACTTCATGTTGTGGTCGACTAGCGGGGCCTGCTTTGGTTGTTTGATAAATTGATTAAAATTGATCATGATTGTTGGTTTGCTGTGCATGCAGAGCCTGCATGTCACACTCTTGCAACAAACTGTGTGTCCAAGAGCACTTAAATCAGTGTAAATTACGTTATATCAGAAACAGACTGTTGTTGTAGATTAGTGTTACGTTTCCAGCGTCGCAGCTCCGAACCATAACGTTAGTTGGGACAGACGCCTTGTTTCTTTAGGCTAACTATGTTAGCTGTAGCCTGGCTGGTAGCAGCTTTCTGCGGTGAAAAATGGCCGGGATATGTTGTGATTACGTTGCATTAATCAGGTGATTTAGTTTGTCTTTGCAGCGAACATAACACACTGACTACTGGAGCTTCACTACCCATGGAAAAGCATGTGCATCACTGTGTCAGCGGCAGCTGCCGCTTACGGTACTTTTCTACACACGGGAGAGCCTCAACATCAACAGTCAACATCGCAACGTCCTGCGATGTGACTATCGCGCATGCGCACATCGCGATGTAGACGATGAAACAAAATATTGCGCAGCCCTAATTCACAGTCTGTGTGTGTGTGTGCGTGTGCGCGCGCTGTCAGCTTGCCTCCTCTTGCTCCTCCAGCGGAGCTGAGGATCGGGGGAGACAGGCGGATAGATGAAATATCTAACTGTCGTGTGTTTAAAAGAACAACAGATGCTTTGTTCTGCTAATTAGCACTTAGCACAGAGAGCAGTTACAGTACAGTTGTGTGTGAGTGGATGGGATTGTTATCCAAACCCAGCTGGGGCTTTAAGCAGCCCTACTTGAATTGCCAAGTCCAATATTGTTCACTCTCCACCAAACCTGGTGTTACAAGCAGGTATCCAGCGGTACAAAAGGTGGTGGAGAAAGACGACGCAAACAACTGCAAATATAGATCAAAGTCAGCGTTAACTCCATAAAAGCACCCTCTTGTGGTGAACGCTTAAGTCAGTTGGTCATTCTTACAATCTGCCCCACACTCTGGTCCAGTTTTTTTTTTTAAACCTCTTTTTATTGAGAAATATAGATTATAAACATAGACACATCGGTACAGGCATATGAGTTTTTCTTTTTCTTACACACAAAACACCCCCCTCCCAGACCACCCCACCCCACCCCAACAGGACCAAATAAGAAAGTATTAACAATACTGACAATTATAAAGGAAATATATACTTAGAATTGAAACATGAATAAACATGTAAACACGCCTTCAAAACTCTATCATGACACACCATAGTGGAGTACTACAGCCAGGTGTTTATATATAGTGTAGCTTGACTATAGAGGGGGGCAGTCATTCCTCTGGAGTCAGCCAGGATGGCAGACCAAGGTATCTTGATCATTTTTGGCCAGATTACCATTACATTTTTAATATGGATACTCATTTTCTCTAACTGATGATTGCTATTGATTGTGGGGACTATGGTTGGGCATCGCTTGGATTTTAACAATTCTGATGCCAATTCCGATTCCTCCTTTCGATTCCGGTTCTTATTGATTCTCGATTCCGATTCTTTGAGGGGCGGAGTTGAAACGGTTCACATGCCTATTTTCACAAATAAGAGGAAAGTTTTATTTTGATTCAATGGTGGTTTGCAGTTTTACAGGGCTTTTTCAATGTAAAATAAAGCCACACTACAGTAGAGCGCTGCTGACTGTGCTCCAAGGCTGCAACACAACAAGCGCCTGGCCGCTTCGGAAACCAAAACTGTCTTGCGCATATTCAATTGGGAAACGATGATCGGATTTGAAACCAAATCCTCTAAATGATTCCAAACCAGTCCAATAAAGAAACGATTCTACTGGAATCGTAATTTTTGAAATGATTCCAAGTAGGACTTGGTTCTCGATGCCCAATCCTAGTGGGGACCCCTCTGACCTAGCATAACCAATGACAAAGTCCAAACCTAAGGGTTTTATTAAATATGCTTTGTCCGCCATATAGACCTTTTAAAAGAAGCAACTTTCAAACGCATTCAAGCGCATTGTTCCCTTCTTGGCCTTTGGAATGCGCCTTGGTCGACGTGCAGTTTATAATGAGTCTAGTTTACTCTAAATATCATTATATTCATGCACAATTCATAAAAAAAAAAAGTTAATATCAAAATCTCTCTCTCTCTCTCTCTCTCTCTCTCTCTCTCTCCCCCCCCAGCCTCACAAAGCAAGAGGCTTGGGGTAATAGCAGCAGGGTAATAGTACATTTTAATGGATATGATTGATGGTACGGTAGCCAAACAGGTGACTGATGCCTATGATAGTGAATGTGTGTGGAAACCCTTACAATTTGGCATCAACAGAACTGCTGAATCCTCAACCTCAACCTTTTAATCTCACTAAAAGCCAGTGGAAACAGTACTACATTCATTGTACATCTCTGACATTATGCTCATGAGTTATATCACTCCATAGTGACTTATGACTAATTTCCTGAATCACCAAAGTTCTACGGAGAGCCACCAAAGCAGCGGGACAATACCAGTGTTGTCATCCTAAAATGATCACGTAAGAAAGAATTGAAGAAGGTAAAGAAAAAAGGAAACCATGAACAAGCTAGAAATGTAAGAAGGTTTTTTTCTCACTAGCCCTCTCCTCTGGCTTGTGTTAAAGTAGACATTCAGTTGGGGAAAGACTGCAATCCATTAGCCCAGCACAGCTCAGCCCAGCCCAGTCCGGTAGTTTTGTCCTTATATAGGGCAGGCTAGCGGACGGTCGTATAACACTTGAGTCAGACTCAACACAGCAAAACATAAATTAAGACAGAGACAACGGGAGCTAGTCCAAAAAAACACAAGGCTAAGACTGTCTGCTCCGATTCTGTCACACAAAATAAAAAGAGAGCAAACAGGGGCAATGTCATACTGTACACTATATGAGTAATTATTACAAACACACTTGTTAGTGCCTTTTTCAGTAGCAAAGATGTCACTCTCTATAACGTGACAGGAGAGGAGGGACTTTGTATGTTCGTGCGTGCGTGCGACAGGTTGTTGTAGTGCCATGCCCCCTCTTGTCCCTCTTCTGCCCCTCTTCTGCCCCGAGATGCTTGTCTCCTCTCCTCTGACACTTAATCAATGTACTGGAAGTAGCCTTTCACACACAATCTAATTATATGGAAATATAGGGAAACCAGGGGGCTCTATGCTAAGTGTGCTAACACACACACACACACACACACACACACACACACACACACACACACACAACGGCAAGTGCTCACTGTGACAGAGAGCGACGGAGAACTGTAGGAAAGTAAAGACAGGGAATGTTACAGGTAAATGGTAACGTTACGTTAAGTGCTACTCATATCAACAATGTGGTCGTAACTGTAGTAGGTAAAGAGACTATGCAGCTGTCTCCCACACACACACACACACACACACACAAACACAAACTGCTATGTCTTATTCTTAACATAAGCCTACAAATCATCTGTATTGTCTTGTTATTGGTCCCTATTGTGCTTTGTTTCTGTCCATTCATCAGGCTCTGACATGTGAGTGGAGTTGTAAATTTGTGCGTGTATGCGTGTGCGTGTGTGCGTGCGTGCGTGCGTGCGTGTGTGCATGTGCGTGTGTGTGTGTGTTTGCATGCAGCGGTGAAGGTGATGCTGTGAGGTAGAGTAGGGTCAGGGTTAACTCATATAATAAATCAGGCTTGTGCAGCCATTAAAGCTGGGATACTGCTCAGGCAATTGTCTGGGGAATCATCCATAAACTGTGACTGCTTAGCTCTGAATGCCTACTCATACTGCTCTGTCACAGCGCCCTCTTTTCACTGTTGGCTTTGGTAGTCACCACAAGAGTATATATACTGTAATGTTTGAAAGATATCATGTCACACATTGCTAGGTAAAAATGTGGTAGTAACTGTTGCTTCCTTATTTGGAATTATGTTCTTTTCAAGTTTGAATCCATTCTTGAATTCAGCATGATTTATGAAGCTGCACTTTTTTAAATTGAATTTTATATTTAAGTCACTAGGTTTTAGATTTTCTATGTCATTTTAGCATTTTCTATATTGATGGCAGCCAGGCATATGGCATTTTTTGTTGTTGAAAAGTTATTGTCATTGTTGTAAAAAGAAATAACACAATCTAAGTGAAAACTGGGGCAGGCTAAGTTGCTTTCAGCATTGTCCTAAGCTGCTGTCTGCCACAGTGTCTCTTTTGATGCCACTGCTGCCATTCAACAAGGTAGGACATTTTCAAATAAAAGCATACATTGTTATGTAAACGTATGTGTACGTAATATCTATGAAAGTAGACAGTGTAACACAGGCACTTTAATGCAGCCAATTCAGTGTTTAATGGATGTGGTGCTTTATGGCGTACAACGTTCAGTCCAATTGGCAATTGTGATTATAATGTGCAGCACAATCGGTCTCACAGTGAACACAGTCCCCAGAGAGCAATGATAAGTGATACATTAATGAATGTAATACTAAGAGACATGATATTAATTCTTAATCCATTATATAATGTACATGAATGTTTGCCAAAAGGTCTCCACATTACTGGATAGGGTATCTTCGTCATTTCGTGTCAGTGTGTCGGAATATGTGTAAGAAAGCGAGAGGGAGAATATCATGATTGAGTCAAGCAACCTGACAGCTGTCATTTGGACCTATTTCAACACACACACACACACACACACACACACACACACACACACACACGTCAATTAGGAGCCATGGTAAGCTGAGCAGTAGTGAGCTGATTGGGTCACATGTTTACTCCCTGCAGCCACTGTCTGCAACACACTAACAATACATCGGACATCACCTGACACATAGACAAAGAACACACAGTACTATGCACATATCACACACACTCACACACACACAGACAAAGAACACAAAGTACTATGCACATATCACACACACACGCACACACACACACACACACACACAATGCAGTATACAGTCAGGAGTGTGAGTGCATCTGGCGAAATAAACAAAGCATATATAACAGCAGGTGCAAAGCCTAGAAACACATACAGATGCACACAGACAGACTAATGCAAACACAGTTGCACTCAGACATCCACCACTGTCACCCTACAGCTCCAGCTGTGTGCCCAGCAATGTTGTCAGTTGAGAATTTTAGCAGAAGCCAAGAAAGAATAAGAAACAACCAATGAGTCTGCAGGTTTGAGGTGTAGTAGAGCAATAAGAGACTTGGGTAAGAACTTTGTTGTGCCAAAAAAAGCTGCAGTTTTTAAAAGATATTAAAGCTTTTAAAGAGTAGTTTGGGTGCTTTTTTATAAGAAACAGGAGATGGCATTATAGGAAAAGCAGCCTACAGGATACTTCATATTAACACGTTCTTTACTCCAAATAAACGTCTTTTGACATCACCGGCAGATCATACCCACATGGGATGAGGGTTGCGTTTAACAGTAGAATAGATATGAAGTGTTGTTAAACAAACTGATTAGCAATTTTGAAAGTAGCCAAAGAGAAAGACAGAGGACATGTCCAGCAGTGAGCCATGCTGGGCCACGTCATTAAAACACAGATCAGAGACAGAAAGGACAAAAGAGAAGAAAGGAGCGACACAGGAAGAATTAAGAGGATGCAGGCAACAGAAAAAAAAATGGTCATGATAACAATACAACATCAAGACCAAAAGACTTTAAGAGAGAACAAGCGATAGATGGAGACAAAGTGATAAAGTGTGTGTGCATTCATTATAAAAGTGTTCTGATTGTCTTGGCGTGCTATCAGGTGGCATCAAACCCATGTGCGATCTAGAGGGGGAACTACAAAGTGGATCCTGGGGCCTGCAGAAAGAAGCCTTTTTGATCGCGCTAATTAAAAGCCATTTTGTTTAAAACAAACAGACACAAGTCTAATTGGCTCTTTTCCATAAGAAAGGGATGGATGTTGAAAGTGGAAGAACGCATGGAGGAGGGAGGAAGGAAGTGTGTGTGTGTGTGTGTGTGTGTGTGTGTGTGTGTGTGTGTGTGTGTGTGTGTGTGTGTGTGTGTGTGTGTGTGTGTGTGTGTGTGTGTGAGGTGGTGGTGGTGCTGGATCACAGCCTGGCACATACACCGCTTCAGACACATGTAAACATGGAAGCACACACACATATTGTATTACTGTGACCTACTATCAGGGATACCCATTAAAAATCTGAGCATACAGTAAAAAAGCCAAGTATGGGATAAGATAACAGGTGAAGACAAACAAGAAAACAAAAACACACATTCAAACAGGCATACAGATTGCATTTGCTGTTATGTTGAACATACGGTGGAGTAGGGCTGGGCAATATATCAATATTATATTGATATCGTGATATGAGACTAGATATCGTAAATGGTAAAAAGTGTTTTTTCCTGGTTTTAAAGGCTGCATTACAGTAGTGATGTCATTTTCTGAACTTACCAGACTGTTCTAGCTCTTCTATTATATTTACCTTTACCCACTTAGTCATTATATCTACATTACTGAAGAGTATTTATCTTAAATCTCATTGGGAAGATATTTTGTTAAAGCACCAATTGTCAACCCTATAATATCGGCACAATATCGACATTGGGGTATTAGGACAAGAACATCGCGATATCTGATTTTCTCCATATAGCCCAGCCCTATGGTGGAGTTTAACAGCCCTGATACACGTTAGGAGAGTGAACAGTGAGTACTAGCTGTAGTAGTTGTAGTAGTAGTAGCAGTAGTTGTACTGTTTAGCTGTAATTTGAGAAAGTTTGTGACCAGGCATCCATTTTGTTACTGCTTTAAAAACGGACCAAACACAGTCCCAACTGGCATGTGTCGCTCAAAGCTACGTCATTGCTCTGATTGGTTGAAGGTCATGTTTCATTGCTCTGATTGGTTGTAGGTCACATTTCATTGCTTTGATTGGTTGTAAGTCTATTCAATTGCCTCAAGAGGTATTTTGGTCTGCACCATTGATAAAATGGTTGGAAATTGAAAATGAACTGAGAGGTTCCAGACTAATAAGCATTTGCAAATTATTTTGGCAATGCCGGGCTAGCATACTCTACAATTTGAAATGAAAACTCTATATGGAGAGGTAATTACAAAATGTTAATAAACTGATTAGCTATTCCTGAAATGGAAACCATAAAAAGTAAAAATAAAAATAAAATAAAAATGGGGTTTGATTTCATGAAGATTTGAAGGATCATAATTCTTAATAGTTTTGTTCTTACAGTAACCACGCTGTAGCACACTAAATATACTGAGCTAGTGTTGTACAGAAACTCCAAGCTGTGTGTTGCAAAAATAGTTTGTTTGTAATATGGAGGGGGGGGTAAAAGATTCAGCAGAGAGCTCTGCACTTAAATCACAATGGGTACATTCAACAAAGTCAATAATGTAAAAAAACATAAATGAATCAGATCTTTTGTTTAGTTTAAATCCTTGAGGAGCATTTGCACTTATATATACACACACGTGTCATACGTACACACACACACACACACACACACACACACACTCACTCATCTGGGGCTGAACAGGGAACAGATTGTCTCCTTCCATCTCTGAGTCATCACATTAGGGCCTTCAGCTCCTCCAGCTGAGTTCACACTGTTCTGCTAAAACTGACCGAAGTAAACTGAGCCGCGCTAGATCAGAGTGGGTGGAAAAGTCTGAACTATACTGGACTGGACTGGGGTTAACTACCCCAGCAAAGACATATAATCCGGTTTAAAACAGTGCATTTCTGTTGTGAGGGCTGTGTATTTCAGTGATGCTACAGTCAATATTAGACTTTCAGGAGTGTGTGTGTGTGTGTGTATGTGTAAGTGGGAGCCCTGGGAGGAAGGAGGATTTAAGACTTAAGTGGTGTATTCCTGTTTCACACACACACACACACACTGCTGCACAATTTGTACAGTAAGCATGCAATGACACACAAATATGCAGTGTGTAAATGTAAGAATTCTTGCAGAAAATGTCAAACATGTTGAATGTACTGTACAGCGTGAACCATAAACACAGATGCTTTTCCACCGGCTTAACCTTGAAATAGCATCCAGAATACACTGACACCACCTGTGGTTGCACGCACACGCACGCACGCACGCACACACGCACACACACACACACACACAAAATGGCCCACTTCACATCACAAAATGGCCCACTTCACATCACAAAACCAAGTCACTGAGAAAACACACAAACACACCATCTTTTCCTCACCCACAAGGCCCAAAGAAAACTCACAATCTTCAGCGATTGCGTTTACAACTATGATAGAGGAGACAGGGGGCAATTTTAACAACGTACACAATGCACTACATTAGAGCTGCGCTTCCCCGTCTTGCAGCAACAGAACATTCACTTATCTATATGATAATAGAAGAGCGCATAGCTCAATGTGACAACGATAGAGAGACGCAAAACACTATGCCGAGCAGCGCCTGCAGACAGGGTGATCCGAGATGTAATCTCCTCCGAAGAGAACAAGAGGGAGAGGGAAGAGAAAGAATGAGGGAGATACAAGCCTTTATGTGCGCCACAATTTGGAGTTGGGTGGATTGACAATAAAGCTGTCAACAACAAAGCACAGACATCAGCCTATTGATAAGGAACATACAGTATCTTAGGAGGAGATATTGATGGTGAAAAGGGGATGAAATACAGAAAAGGTGTGATACAGGAAGCACTGACAGCCATTACAAGCACAGCTGGTGAGTGTAAGTGGAGTATGATTGTAGACTTGTTTGTCTCTCTAACATTTGATGTATGTTTAATTAAACAGGACCTACTCTAAGCAGAGCAAGTGTAAAAGTGGATGTTTGCACCTGCTGCTGCGAGTGGGTTTTGCTTGAATGTGTCTGTATGACAAGCCTATTAAACTTTCATGGAATAGTTTTGGGAAATATGCTCATTTGCTTTCTTTTTGAGAGTGAGAACAATATCAATCTCGTGTCTGCGTATGATGTACATAAGAACAAGTCAGGACATGTTTAGCTTAGCTTAGCATAAAGACTGAGGCCAGGGGGAAACAGCTAGCCTGGCTATGTCCAAAGTTTAAGAAATATGCCTTCCAACACTTTTAAAACGGACTAATTCAAGCGCTGTCTGTAGTTTGTTTTATGTACATATAAACCTACATGTAAAAATGACAATCTGTGGTATCAGGGCAACTTACATGCTGGAATATTTTGACCGAACAGCCAGACTGGCCAGTTGGCTGTGAAACATGGCAAACAACACATTGAACCCTGACATTCTTGCATGATGTACATAGATGATTGATAAGGAGTTGCAAAGGATCCACTTTACTGTTCCACCTGACTGCTAAACAACACAGTTGTATAGTTTTATAAATGAAAGTGAACCTGGAGTCATTTTAAACAGCGGTCTTATTCCTTTCCAGATGGTAAGAGCACAATATTGTAGATGTAGTTGTTTTCCACTATGATCCACTCCACAGTCATCATGCTTGAAGTGGTTCATTTTTTATCCCGACACCCGACATCTGTCAGCTCGAACCATGTTTATGCTGGTATTATGTAGTCTGATTTCGGCATTAAACAAGACGCATTATGCTACAAAGAAAGCTAAGAAGTGTTGGTAGTAGAAACTGGGCTGTTTCCAAGGGGGTAAGCTTCTCCTCATAACGCGTAGATCCTATGGCGCCATTTTGATGTTAACAAGCACTCACCCCCCATTAGCATCCCATTGACTGCCATTCATTTTGGCGCCACTTTGACAGTGAATAACTTCACATCTGAAGCGTTTAAAGACTTTATTTGTCCATTGTTTATTTCTAAAGAAACACGACAATGTATAAAAGGCTCCATTACCTTGTATCTCACGTTATGGCTCCGTAGCAGACGTTTTTGTAAAAAAACGATTGTGCCATAACCATGGGACTTACTGTCGCATAGTAGTGGAATTACCATACAGTACAGGAGAAGCTCGCAGGCAGTTTCGACCTACATTAGCTGTTTAAGTTTAATTACTAATGTTAACTAGCATTTCAGTTGGCAATAATTAGCCTGTGCCTATGTTATCTCCTTACTTGATTGAGATATCTCTTGGCACAGCTACCATAAGACTTACAACTTTCAGACAGGTTGCTCGCGTCACATTTACGTTATCTCTCTCAGTTGGAAGCTGCCAATAACGCTCAGCTATCACCAGAAGAGTGCTTCTAATATCCTTCACTGGTCTCCGTCCAGAGCAACGGGATCTGTTGGTCCATTCTATATACAGTCTATGGCTGTTTCCCTCTGCCCCTCAATGCTAAGCTAGGCTAAATAGTTTCTGACGTCCTAACTCCAGCTGCCTACTTATAGCAGATTCATGTTGATCTGCAACATATTTCCTCCATATATTGACCTTTTCCTTAAAAGCTGCAATGCCGTCACAGGACAATGAGACACAATAATCAGCGAAAGAAAGCAAGAGAAAGAGCAAGCGAAGTAGAGGAGAAATCACAAAGGAATTGCACTCTCTCTTGGCTCATATGATCTATTATTAATCCAATTTTGCACGGACCCTTACATTTTTTGGGGGGAGAAAGAAAAAAAAAATCACATTGAGCAAATTAATGAGGTAAACGTAATGATCTGAGATGATCAAAGGATATCAGTGTTGGGCAAAGTATAGCCACCAATTAGTAAAACAAGCGCAGGAAAGGGACTAAAATATGCACCGCCGCGCCTGATGAAAAGACAGGGTCAGAGAGAATGGACTAATTTCACAAATGAAACGATGTGCACCAAGACAGGCCCACACGTGTGTACGTGTGTGTGTGTGTGTGTGTGTGTGTGTGTGTGTTTTCCAGGAATGGGGGGGGGGGGGTTGCGGGTCATGTTTGGATTCCCCCTGGGTCTATGAGCAGAGAGAGTCAGGGAGGTCCCATAAGAGCAGCAGGAGAGGAGCTGGCTTTACTTTGATAACAATAATAAGGTATTTCTCTCTCTCTCTCTCTCTCTCTCTCCCTCTCTCTCTCTCCCTCTCTCTCTCTCTCCTTTTTTTTAATTCCGCTTTGGCACAATGAGCACTGCCGCTCTCGTTTGATCCATGAAAGAAGCTTGTTATGTTTTTTTGAAGAGTTTGATGCACAAAGGAACAGGAGAAAAAAAAGTTTGGAAATAGGCTGCATCTGTCCAACTTGGACTTGGGTTCATTAGGAAGGCCTCAAGAGGTGTACTTCTTTTTGTCGATTCTTGTTTTCTTATTTTTTGAGATTGTTTTTAAGGGGTGGGCGAAGTTTGACCCACTGTTTGAGTACAAGGTTCTCCAATGTGTGCATTTGTGTACACAAAAATCCTCTGTTATATATATATATATAAAAAAGAAGTTAAAAGCAAAGATTTGCTAAATCATCTACTGACCCTTTAATATCCTGAAGCTCACAAGTCTCACAGACAGAAATTGAAAATAATGGGATCTCTGAAGACCTCTGAGATTATGAGGCAGCAGTTCACTTAGCTTTGTGGCTGAAAATGCCTGTCTCCAGTGTTACAACAAAAACCTGTGATGTGTAAGATGCTGTGAAGCAAGGGTATCAACTAAAGGACAAAGACATTTACAGCCGAGGTGTTGGCGATCTATCTTGTGATCCTATATATCTATAGCCGCGTTTCCACCGCATGGTACGGCCCGACTCGACTCTACTCGCTCTCTTTTGGTTTTCCATTAGCAAAAGTTGTGGCTAGTAGCTGGAACCTTTTTTAGTACTGCCCCTGTCTAGGTTTCAAGCTAGCTTAGCTGATACTAGAACGGCAGTTTCACACGACGATGCCACGGCGATCAGCTGAGAATCCCGCCTACACTGAGGGAGTACCATCTGCAGTGGAAAACTAATGGCGCTTTTCCATTACGTGGTATCTGCTCGACTCGCCTCGACTCGCCTTTCTTGGTTTTCCATTACGAAAAAAAAAGTACCTGGTACCTGCTAACAGGTACTTTTTTTAGTACCACCTCAGTCGAGGTTCCAAGCGAGCTGAGCCGATACCAAAAGGTGACATGAAAGCGACAGACGGGGGTGTCCTGAACAAACCCGCCATTTTTAAATAGTTTAGCCAGCTGTGTTTTATTTTGTTGCCTCCAGCTTCATTTAAAACAAAATGTGTCTTCTGGCTGTGGCGACAACAACGCACCTTCCACGTTCTGTGTGTGTGTCGCGTTAGGTCACGGCAGTTTACTGCGGCGCCGCTATGACGACCAGCCACGCTGAGGCGGTACTAAAATCTGCAATGGAAAACGGACGCACAAGTGTGTCGAGGCGAGGCGAGTAGAGTCGAGGCGAGTCGAGCAGGTACCATGTAATGGAAAAACGCCATAAAAGAAAAAGTGCTTGGTACCAAGAAATTGAGTCGAGTCGAGCAGATCCGTACCATGTGATAGAAACGCGGCATATTACATTTGCCTGGCAACATAGCTGAAAGATCCAAATCAGGTCACAGAAGAGGGTGTCAGCATGTGTTGAGACTAAAAACACACACAAAAGGTTGTGATGGTGGGGGCTTGTTGCTTCAGGTAATGGTGGTGTGACATCAAATGTGATCCAAGAAGTCCAGTTTAAAAAAAGGAACTGGTCAATGAGTTTGAAGGTTTATCAAATGCCTAAACAATGCACAGCAGTTTATAACCCTGGTGTAATGCAAACATTGGTCTGAACACAAACAGCTGCTCTGGTATATTTTAAAAATTGTTACTTTTGGCTGACTTTTGCATTGTACCAAATTCTATGAAAAAAGGTCAGTTACTGGTGGTTTGCTATCTGGAATGGGTGATGAAGTTTCATGCTCCACCCCACAGCCTGTCACACTGCAGACAGGATATGCATATAAATAGTCTGTTACAGTAAGTAAACAATTCATTCATTCACATTCATTCATTCAACAATGGTTGTATTTATAAGACAGTCACCACTGAGTCGTGTTCCCAAGGCCCGCTAAATGCAAACCATGTTTATGTGAGGTCAAAAGTGATGCATGACAGGTGTGTATTAGGCGCTGCATAAAACCTTAATATGGTTACACGAAACTTGGATATTTTTTGAATGAGTCATCTGTGAAGACAAAAAAAATTATCTTAAAGGATCATTACATTTGCTAAGTTTAAGATTGAATCCAAATCACTCTACAACGGAAGGAAACCCACACCCACACAAAACTCATGGAGACTTAAGTATTATGTCACATAATACACACAAGTCTCCTGACTCTTCTCCCCTACTCTGTTTTTCTCCTTCAACTATTCATCCCAGCCAGCGTCTTCTCATCGTGCAACATGCGCTGTTGTTCATCTGTCCCACTTTTACTCTCCGGCTTTAAGGAGATTTGCCATTTTTTAAAGCCAAATATTGCAACAGCTCACTTACTAAAAGCCTCCACAGGGAATGAAAGCATGTGGCACATCCCTCAATTTGATAACAATGGATGTCTTCGCGCTTACAAAACAGAGGAGACACAGGAGGACGTGGGGGAGACGAGAAGAAGAGAGTTAACGGATCCTTCTGATGAATTTTAATCCTGACCTCGAAGAAAGAAAAAAAAAAAAGACAACTGGGGGGGGGGGGTATTTGGTTTTCAAATTTTTTATTCTTGCTTTGTATATTCTCCTAAGCCTCTGTATGACTATGTGTTGGGGGAGACAATGTTAGGACAAGCCACTTAAGCCCATTAGTCTGATAATTCATACGGCTTGGCAGCGCACTCCTCAACCTCGTCCAAAGTCTGCAGAGAGATGCAAGGAAAGAGAAAAAGATATAGATCATTAAATAGATGGAGAGAGAGAGAGAGAGAGAGAGAGAGAGAGAGAGAGAGAGAGAGAGAGAGAGAGAGAGCAAAATAGGGATACCGGCTACAAAGGAGAGAGAAAGACAAGGAGACTCAATGTACAAAGTGCGTACCTAAGTAGGCACTTAAGCTTTTATGAAGTACAGTGATGAGGTGAATTCAGGTGAAACTGAATTTATACCAACCACTTAACAAATGAGAGGTTGATTAAATTAAGGGGGATGGAACTCAATATCAAAACAATAGACGCTATTTTAGTTTTTTATATGCCTTTGCCCGGGTCCGATTTTTCCCGCGTAGTCACAAAATGATTTACGGCAAGTAGACCGGCTCCACAGTCACACATTCTGATGGGTCACAGATTTCGGCGTAACACCGGAAAAGCCTGCGTAGCTAGAATCGACACAAACTGAAAGTTACATATAGCCAACTTTAAAGAAAAGTGGTCAATGTCTTTCAAAAAGTTCAAGGTACCCTGTGGGTGTTCTGATCACTAAAGGTGCTGTGCACTGGAGCAATGTTTTGCTGAATGGGAACCGGAAGTTGTTCCGTCCCTCCTCGGTGAAGGCCGTCTCAAAGCTCTTATATCTGCCGCCGAGGACAGAGGAGCGAGCATCGAGAACGGATCATTAGGGAGCTATAGCCGAGGATACACAAGAACAGCCTTCCCGGAAGCCGTGCAGCTAACTCCGCCCACACAGCTGACGAATTCATGCGACTCTTCAGAGGAAAGGACGTCTCATCCCTTTAAAAACACATTTCCTCATTGCCTCTCTCCTCCGATGAGTTCCTCGCGTCTTTGGCTCCTCGGTGGGAGGGACTGAGACGCGAGGAAGGGAGGCAAGTGGAAGAGTCGAGGAGGCAATTTAAGCGACATGAGAAGCACCTAATGCCAGTTTCAAAACTTTAAAAGAAATTGGCTTTGCAAATGTTTTATTGGCCAGGTGTGCTGAGGTAAGAAAGTCAGCTCTCGTTTTTCATCCTTCGCACAACTACTTCAGTCACTTTTTGGGTGTTCAAACGAGTGCAACACCATGAATGTCTTTGAAGGCATGAAAGTATGCTCCTGAATCCAAATTTTGCATGATTCATTGCTTCAAGACTACAAAGACATGCAAAGGACACCGATTTATTGGACAGAAATCTGGGAGGCAGAGTGATGCAGCCAGGAGGAGGTTTAACCGGTATAAACACTTTTGCCTTTAAACGTGGTATTTTTCTGTAACCGATATGGGAAATGTAGGCAATTGGCATTGGGAGCCTTCTGAATGCAGACATGATTGTTTTGACAAATGAAATTGATCACACTGAAGTTGCATGCAACAAATCATTCAATTGCACAACGGAATTTTGTAAAACAACAATACGACGTGATAGTATGATACCAATACCAAGTCCATTAAAAGTCAAGAGACTAGGACTTAGAAACATGGAGAGCCCATCATAAATTATACACTTACACTTCATTTCAGAGAGGTCAGGTTGGATCAAATATTTTATATTTTTTATATTTCGCAAGTGACAAAAACATCAAAAGCCACTTCTCAATTGTTTAGCAGGCAGATTTTGTAAAACTATAATATATTACTCAACAAGTGTGTTTTTGAAGATTTCACCAAAACAAACTCCACTTCAAGTGCATTAACATCACTGCAACACAGAAGAACCGTTCCAGTTCTCACTCAGCTGTTATATTTCATCACGCCATAAGTCACACAAACATACTGTGATAAAGAGAGAAGAAGGGAGGGATATGCTCCAGCAAGCCGCCACAGCTTCCTCTCTTGTACGAGATCAACCCCCCCCGTTAAAGCACTGACACGCTGTGTGTGTGTGTGTGTGTGTGTGTGTGTGTGTGTGTGTGTGTGTGTGTGTGTGTCAAAAGAGAGGGAGGGAGCGAGAGAGAGGGTATCTCATCAGTCGCATTGGGAAAATACCATTCAGAGACTGACAGATGTCTTTCTCTGTCTGACTCTTACCTGCATCTGTCTCGCTCTGTGGGCCTCAGGACCTGTGCAGACTCACTACAAACACGGCCAAGCACAGAGTGTTTGTGTGTGTATTTCTGTGTGTACACTACATGTTTTCATCCGTCTAAAACGGAGCGGAAACCGATCCCTGATGCTACAGCCCGATAAAAATATCCACCGCTGCTTGGCAACTGATACTGTATGACTGTAAATAACAGACACACTTCACATGTAATACAATTACAGTATGATTCAGCAAGGACTACAATTGGCTCTTCAAATAGGGGAAAGTCTAGGAAACTGAATATAGAATAGCAGAGAAAAGAATAGGGCTTATAATAAAATCCATAGCTTATAATAAAATCCATAGCTATGGGTGCAATATGTCAATTCTAAGTCAAGTAGCTTGATCTTTCCCATTTGTCATGTACTGTATAAATCAAAGTTAGATCTCTCTAAAGGAGACAAATGTCTTTACCTCAATTATGGTATGTAGGTCAGTTCAGCCCTTGCTAATGGTCTAAGACAACCCTGCTCAATAAAACAAATGGTCCAGTAGTTTGTTTTAGCAGTGAAAAGGTGGATCACACAGGAGCAGAGTTCCTGCACCAACAGGGCAGTTTTACAGTGAAGTCTCTTCAGACTTTAACAGCTTTGATTTCTACAGCACCAGGCTTACCCAAATCCTCAAATTGTCAATGAACAAGGAGAGCAAAGATTTTCTCTAAACTGTTAATGAACAAGACACACTGCTCGGGGAAGTTCCCGTGGTAAAGTCAACACACACAGACACATACACAGTACTCAAGCCATAAAGGCAGACATTAGCTGGCAGGACGCCGAGACATGTAAGGCTTGTTAGAAAGGAAACGGCAGGAGAGTTTGACACACATACACAATTAGGAGGGAGACAACATATTGGAAGAAAATATTAAACTTTTTCTCAAATGTGTATCCTGCATTGTAGGTTAATATGAAGATATACACATATTTGCTATATTGGAACACTATGACTCTGATGTTAGTTTGTTTAGCTTTTTATTAGTTTATAAGAGTCATTGAATAAGAGTGTCACTGACTGACTAGGCCATCCCTAGAGCCATGCTGCTAGCATAACAACTATTTGACAGGGCGTCAGCCCGTTTGATAGTTCAACAGACAATGATGTTAACCATTTACCTACACTGACTACACCTTCTACAAACAATCATGTATAATACTAAATAACAGGCACAACTGGTTCAGTGCAATTCTAAAAACTGGCGTAAGTCCATGAACAATCACACAGCCCTGCCAGCAGTCATTCTGTGAGAGTACTGTATCCTTTTTTTCACAGCTAAACAAAGCACACTTGCGGTGATGGTACAATAAAAGCCAGATTCAAGGATTGTCAAGAAATTCATTTTGTACTGGACACACAGTTAAGACCAATATGAGAGCAAAACCAAAACAACTAAACTAGTTGTTTTTCATAGCGTAAAGGAATAGAAACCAGTGGCTTGCTGGAAGATGAGAAATCAACCTCAAGAAAATATCACTGGCAGTAATGTAAAGTGCACAAACCTACTGAACATCTTCAACACTAAAAGACCCATATGTAGTACATTCTTAACAAATGCATGTTTGAATAATCCTCATTCAAATTTCAGAACCTAATTTTAAATTCTAGTCAAGATGTCAAGACAAACTAAGTTCCTACACAAAAATCAAAGCAACATTCATGACACGTCTCACAGAGAACTACCTCTCTCTATCTGTCGCTCTCTCTCCTCTACTCATCCACCAGCTCTCTCTTGCTTTCCGGTAGACAGCGCGGTGATTGGCGGAAAAAAGCCTCCCTCAAACCAATCCCTAATCCTCAGCAGGCTTTAAAACATATGGATGGAGGAGGAACGGCAGCGGCTCTCTCGCTGTCCTGTTCCGAGGGTCATTTTCTCTTTTCTGCAGCAGCGGCTATGACAGAGGCAGCAGAGAGGAGCTGGTGCATGGGAAATGCAAAAAAAAAAAAAGGAGCTCAGCCACGACTGTCTGCCCTGCTCTGTGCGCTCTGCGCCTTGGAGAGGCGAGTAACACTGCCAACGCACCCTTGTTGCCATCGCTTCCACAACTTGTGTATGGTGGGAGGTATTTCTCTCTCTGTTATGACTTACCGGATGCTGCGTTGTTGAGGACACTGTCTTTTCTGTGACTCTGTCTCTACCCGTCTTTCCCTGGTAAAGGCAGAGAGGTGATGGAGGTCGGGGAGGCTGCGGCGGCTGCTACTGGTGATGGTGGTTTGGGTGCTCACATTGATTTGTGTCACTTCTCTGTCTCTCTCTCGCCACTCCACCTCTTTCCTGCTCTCTCTCTTCACTTCACTTCACATCACACACACACACACACAAAAAAGACACACACACCAAGGTTTGGGCAAATTATACAAGGCTGAGGCACCAAGGGGAGGAGATGTGAATTTGTTTCCTCTCTAGAACAGGCACTACCACTGAGGTAAAACAGTCACCAACAGTACAGCAGGCCAGCAAGCATCTCCAAACTCTCCAAAACAGCTGTCAACTTCTACCACATAACACAAATTGAATATGTTTTCTTTATGTGCATCATAATAATGGGAATTCATTAGCATCCCAAGAATTAACAATTACAGTCTGGAGTGGTCCCACCGGCAGTGTAGTTGTGCAGCCATATTGGGCAGATCTAATATTGCAAACAGGATTGAAAGCATAGTGGGCGAATGTGCCCTAAAGCAAGATGCAGCCTGTCAAGATGAATAACTTTTAATGTGTCAGTATCAGTTGTTATGCATGTCAACTCTACACGAAGCTTCATTATTCATTTAACATACTTGCTTGAGCAAGCCAAGTTTCTGCTGGCCAAAGTGCCAGGCTCGATTAAGGGGCTAGGTTAGCAAACGAGCCAGCTATTTTTTTTTTTATTTTACCTGGTGGTCCTATATTAGCACTAACCAAATTCGTATATTAACAAATGATGAAATGACCATGTGTAATGTGAAAAGTGGTTACTTGTAGTGACTAACCCATAGAGAAATATCACCCGAGTCTGCAGGACTTCTCACCTCTACAGAGCATTTTTGCGTCTTTCAGTTCCTTGTTTTGGTTGTACAACCCCAACTTTAACACTATTGTAAAAAGCTCTGTTCAACTCTATGTACTTACCTGCCCAGCAGCAAACAGCAGACAAAAACAGTTAGCTCTAGCTGGCACTGGAACATAGAGGAGCATTTAGCAGCTAAATAGCGGTTGGTGGAGACAAAAATGAGAGTAAATATTGGACTTACAGGTCGCCAGAAAAAAAGGATGTGTAAAAAGGCTGTTTGCTAACACATTCAACGTATATATTAACGTTGTTTACAGCTCGTTCCACTGCCACTACATGGCCAATAAAATCCATGCATGCTACTTTAACACACAGTAGCTAGCATAGATAGTTTTGCTAATTTCTCATATCTTTCAGCAACAAGCAAGGTTTACACTTCTGCTAGCTATTGGTGGTCAACTTGGTTCGGCTGCAGCTTGTACTTTTAGTTAATAGTAACCTGATTTTTTATTTTTTATTTTTTTTGGGGGGGAGGGGTGCAAAAATAGTGCTTTTAACTCAACTAGCTACAGTTAAGCCGGTTAGTGTTGGACACACACATCTACCGCTTTTTATCTTACAGTATGAAACACTCACCCCTCTGTGAACAGTTAGCAACGCTAGCTTTCTCTTCCTGTCAAGCTCACGAAGAGGAAGACTGACGTACTATTTTAACGCACATATTAGAAGGCCATTGGTCTGTAGGCTACCAGAGCCCTTGCTACTGCCATAGACAAATATAGGCTACCGCTCTCTCCTCCTAGCTTACTCATTTGCTGCCCTTGCGCTGCACGTCATTAAAACAAAAAGGCCTGCGTAGAAATTTGATACGATTTTTTACTTCATCTATTTAGCGATGATAAAGACACATATAGTTCGATTTACAGTTAGTTACTTTGTTTGTCATGTGCCTGGACATTCAGTAAACTACAGAAGGCCTGAATAAATGAGTGGAGAAATATAACAAATGCAGGTGTAGCCTATTTGTAAAAGCCACAACAAGTTACTGGGATGGAAGAAACCTGGAGCTTTCTAACTGAATTACAGTTGAATTTACAGTCTATGGTTTGAGCAGGACCCATTTTGCCTGGCATTTAGAATAACTACACCATGAGCAGCTATATTCATAATGGTATTGTTGTATATTGAGTAATAAATTACAGTATACTCAGACAGAAATCTAACTACCGGCACAGCTCAAATACTGGTTAGATGAGTGTGAAAATGATGTGAGGCCTTCATAGTCACTACTGTGACAACTCAACCAGATTGAACAGCCTTGGAAGATTTTGGACTGATATGTTGGACATCTTTTCGTCCCTCCAGAGGTAAAATAAGGCAATTTCATTGCCCTTATATGAAGTCTCTTGAAGTATTTAAGGGTAGGCCTACTGCCAGCCAGCAGCAAAGATCCACTTTCAAAAATTCTGTCTTTCATTTTTGTTAAATCAATAGCAACAGTCTACTAAAAAACAGGAATGTTTTTGGTCTGCCCTCCACAGTGTGTGTTCACACAGCTGAGCCAGTAGCCTGTAGCTGTTGATTTAATGAAAAGAAAAACCCAAAGAGAAAATTTGTGAGTGCTCACCCTACTTATTTGTGAGTTCCAGAGACTTTTAGACAGAGCACTAAAGCTGATTTATGATGCTCACCAGCTACAGATCATTGTTAACCAAGCTTCTTATTTATTGCCACATCACTGTTTCACAAGACTCACTGTACCCCTCTCTCTCTCTCTCTCTCTCTCTCTCTCTCTCTCTCTATGCTTACTTGTTTCTAATGTGCGTTTTGCTGCCCACTGTACCTTGTAAATGCCACAGTATGGCTGTGCAGAGGAGAAAAAGGGCTCAGGGGCAATCAGCAAAAGCGTGGGGGAAGTGCGGATGCGCTTCAAAGGCTGTCAAAACTATATTATATGGTTGATCCCTGTCCAATTCACTTTCACAGTTCAATAGTTACTGTAGTTAAAGCTGCAGAAAACAAAGAAACTCACTGCCGTCTCATCATTCTAAACTCACCTAAGAGGCTTTGTATTTGTGTTTGTGTGTGTGTGTGTGTGTGTGTGTGTGTGTGTGTGTGTGTGTGTGTGTGTGTGTGTGTGTGTGTGTGTGATGGAGAGGAGGTTAAAGTGGTCAAGCGAGGGAATGTCTGAATAGAGTGACCACATAGGTCAGGTTTGACACACTTTATTATTCCTTCACTGTCTGTCCTCAGCTGGGCTTAGCTCATCAGCGCACGCACACACAGACACACATACACAACCTCCCCTAGGTGCGGCTTTTACTGCGCATATGCGCCTGGACGATGCACAAATGTCATGAGCAATAACTGGGATGTCACTCCAAATTCACTCTCCTCTCCTCAGCGTTTAGCAGCTATGTAGCTCAGGGAGCAGCCTCACTCTCTGTCTCTCTCTCTGTCTCTCTCTCTCTCTCTCTCTCTCTCTCTCTCTTCGACTTGTGCGTTAGTGTATGAGTTCTAACTTCTGAAAGTCCTGTTTGATTTTTTTTGTCATCAGCTCTAAAATGTTTCACCCCAAAGTTCAATTCAATTCAGCCACAAGAATCTGGAGTATCATGTCCAGAGCTGCTCTGGAAAGAGAAGGCAGGGGAAATAAAAAAAAATGTCCCACTGTACCAACTGGTTTATTTAGATCGCAATTAGGTCATTTCTTTCCTGTAATTGTAACTCATTTTCCTATGTCCCTCCTTGAGTCCATGTCTTGTTATTTAGGTTCATTCAAATAGTTTATTTAGCAAAGTTTTAAGGCATCCCACATTTCAGTCACAGTATCAATCATTTTGTATATTTTGAAGGTCTATCAGGCAATGTTGACATATTATCATCCATATGGTTTTATTTCACTTCTTCCTCATCTTAAGGTATGTATTTATCTTCTGTTTTGTGATTAGATGGCTTTAGTGGCCATCAGATTGCAATATTCTCAGCATAGGTAAAGGTATGTAGTCACTTGTTCTTCACTCTGCTGTTTGACTCTTTGCAAAGGCCATGCACTTTGGTGGGTTTTTTTTATAAAATTACACATGCATAAGTAATTTTAATGCCTGAGCTTTTAATGCCTGAGCAATGAAATCCAAACTGAAAAATATATACCATAGTTATTGCAATTTAACAAAAAACACCTGACATTTATCTGAAGAAGAGCTGAGTTATTGGTCTCTGTGCAGGGCAACAGTTCCCACTGACGACACTGAGGTCATGTCCTCATTTTTTTGGGCATTTTAGGGGTTAAATTCCACAGGACAGATGGCAGAAGACATGAAAGGGGAGAGAGAAGGGGAGTGACATTTTCTTGAGAATTTAAGTTCTACAGTTAAAAACTTGATATTCTTTTTAGGCTGATTCCAGTACTTTTTGAGACTCACTGAAAGCGTCAAGTTTGGAAATAGAATGGTAAAGCGTTATATTACGGGTCGGTTATTTTCTAATAAACTTCTATGTTATCTGGTTCTAATCATAGAGAAAATAGTGACAGAGTTTAGTTAGCTGTGTTGAGTTTAAAAGAACTTAACTCTGGTGCTGGTAGCTCACCTGGTGTTTTATGCATAATTAAATAGACCATCTAGAAGAATTAATAAAATCTGAAAAAAACTTGATTTAAAGGAGACTTTCTTTTGGGGGTCTTAACAGGAGGAGGAGGTGTCTTTGGTTGACTTGAACTCATGACCTTAGTATTTTTAAAATCCTGACTACGGCCCTGTCTCTTTGTCTAATTGTACAAAAAAGACCTAGATCTTTTCATGCTAATATGACATACTAATCTGTTTTTTTCACAAGGCAGTTTAGTTGTAAGAGGTTCCGTGTATGGGTTTGTTTGGGAATGTTTCCAAAATCAGTGTTGGTCTTTTTACTTCAAAACTGGGCATCAGAAATGCCCTAATTAGTTTAAAGCTGCTCCAAATCAAGATCATGTGCAGCCCTCTCTCCTTCTCTCACTCTTTCTCCTTCTAGAATCATGGATGTTGCTGTGTGTGTGTGTGTGTGTGTGTGTGTGTGTGTGTGTGTGTGTGTGTGTGTGTGTGTGTGTGTGTGTGTGTGTGTGTGTGTGTGTGTGTGTGTGTGTTGGAGGCAGGGATGGAAGCCTTGGCCATAATATGAGCATAACTTTTAATGCTCGATCTGAGAAAGCTCTTATGCAAATGTCCTCTCCTTTCTCGCAGCACAAAGCTGTCTCTGACCTCTCAGCCATTTCCATGGATGGGTTATGGGTCCATGTTATGGGTTATATCATAATTTTCTCTGGCCTAATAATAGCTTTGCAGCCTGTCTTTGATATCATTAACAAGAACAAAATGCACACACACACAAACACACACACACACACACACACACACACACACACACACACACACACACACACACACACTGAACGTCATGTATTACTTTTAGGTAGCTTGTAGTACAGCTACCTTCCCAGGATTTGGCAGCCTGCGGCAGACTCCTGGGGCCGGAAGCTTAAGAGCCGGGCCAAATGACACCCTGCTGGGGCGACAAGGCAGGGTCCTCCCCCAACCCACCTGGAACAGTGCCCCCCTGCTTTTTCTTTATCAAGACACGATTGAGGGCACCCATGATCAAACCAATGACACTAGGTGACACAGGTCAGTCCTGTGTGTTGGCTAATAGCTGCAGCAACTGAAGTCAATCAGTTGATTGCAAAAACATCCATCTCAAAAGCCTATTAATGTCTCCACTGAAGTTGCACTTGCATATTTGTCTGTCAGTGTCTTCAGACCTTATTGAACAGCTGCAGATATGCAGTACTCAATCTCTGGTTTCAAGAATGACATCAATACAGAAGGTCTATTAATGAACTCGTTAAGATGGTAAAGTTGTTTATTCATATAGACTGTGCTTCATACCCTCTGCTGTTACATGAAGGCAGGATGTCAAGGAGAGAGCATATAAACAAGTAGGTTATTTGATTAATACAATGTTTGATGATGCAGTCGTCAAACTTCCGAATCAGAATCAGCTTTTATGCACATACAACACATACGCAAGGAATTTCACTCCGGCTTTTTGTTGCTCTCAAAGCACATGCACAGAAATAGACATACGGCTGAAAAACAAGGACAACAAAGCTGAACAGGGTAAACAAAAACATCTGACTACTTGAGAAGTAGAGAAAATTGCAAAGAATATAACACGGGTGATACAATTATTAATAACAATTCAAATGTATTTCCATGTGTATATGAATCCAATTTTAAGCTTAAATGCCAAGTATATTTCACACATGAGAGATCATTTGGTGAGCCGTGTCAGTAGTCTTACCTCCTGTCATGTCCTGTACTGAATCTCCACAGATGAACCTCGCTCACATAGCTCAGGTTTAACCACCCTCTAGTGACTGGAAACTAACATTACACTCACAACACAGCAACCTGCAGTTATTAGGAAGTAGCTTTCCCCTCAGCTTACACTGCTATTTCTACACGTATACGCTCTGCTAGACAAATATATCATGATATATCCATCCGCCGGCCTGGGCTATTCCAATCCTGAGAAATGACAGAGAAATGCAGGAAGTCGTTGGAACATAAACAAGACGCAATGGAGGAAGCAAGGGTCAAGGCAGTGCTTCCTGTTCCAAAACCACCTCTGTGTGCCTGAAAGCAGACACTAGGCAGCAGTGACACAGTGGAACTAAACTCCCATTATTATTTTCAAGCTTTTTGTTGTTTGCATATTTCCTTCATCCTTATTGCATACACTATAAGCTTCCTTTGTTTTAAAGTACATCCCAAAACTTGCATTTTGTATAGTCTTAAATACATCTCTTTGTCAAACTTCTGTTTTGGAATGAGCAAAAATACACTTATTCTATTTGTGTAACTTGTATTATTATTTTGGTTTTATGTTCTATACCAGCTGCTATTGATTTAATTTAGTCAATAAAATGTCGAAAAATAGCGACAATGCCATCACACGTTACAAGTGCCGTCGTATGTATGTTAAGATAAAATAACAGAATAATTATAATGATGATTATGCTAAACAAAAAACAAGGTAATATTTGAAGCTTTAACCACACTGTTATTCATATCATACAGGATAAATGGTTATTTTAAATCTACTTCACTTTTGAGGGGAAATTGGTACAAATAACAAATACAAATAGTAAACGTCTAAGATGTGATAGAGTTACAAAAGCATAGAAATAACCAGACTTTTGCAATTTGGGATATTTGTCCACCTGCAAATCATCATGCTGCAGCCAGCTTTGATATCCTGTGGGGTTTAATTAGCATTTCTGCAAATTAATACAACCTAAAAACCTGTTCAAAGTCATTTGGGGGTTATGAAACCCTTCATTGTCAGATGTCCAGTTTGGATTAGATTAATTTGCCGGCCAGACAAAACGGCAGCATCTGGCCAGCATTATTACAGCATATCATAATTAATTCATAATCTGGTATTATTAAAGCATTTGGTATTATTCTCAAACTCAATTACAGTAATAGGAGTATAATGATTTCAAAGGGTTTCCATTCTACGTGACAGACAGGATGTAACCTATCTCGTTTCCATTCTCACACACTGACAGATTACTACCTCCAACACAAAATAAATAAAATATCAAAAAATATCACCAGTTTTCATTTTGATTGTATCATGCTTCTCTGAATATCCTATTTGGAAATGAGCTCACTCAGTTTGTCTCTTTTGTTCAGATTTTTTTTCCAGCGCTGCAGCCCACACAACGCTTTGGACCACAATGCTCGCTAGATTCCACTCAAATGTCTTATCAGCACTTCAGAGAAGATGCAGTCAATCCAAATTTAAGGGGACACGTGGTATACATGAGAATTATCTCAACCGACTTAGTGTAGTGTATACAGCAAGAGCATCTGTATCTTAATAGTCTATGAGCAGTGGTGAAGGGAGAATGTGAAAGCTCTGAGGGATTTGGGAGAAAGGATATGATTGCATTTATGTCCCATCAAGCAGCTTGCTGGATCCAGGGGAATGCCTAATATATATCTGGTATTTGGTCGCCAGCTTACATCTGTCTGCTTATGGATTTATGACTTCAAAACTATTTGGAGGGGAAAAAAAGGCGCCTCTTGACAGAGCCAGTGACTAATAACTAAAGCCGACAGGGATGGCAGGCAAACACACACACACACACACACGTAACGACAAGGCTCGGCGACAAGGAACAAAGGAGTCGAAATCTGACACATTCTCTCTGACAGTAGGATAAAACTCACTCACCCCTCGAGCCATGCTCACACACACACACACACACACACACACACACACACACACACACACACACACACACACACACACACACACACAGACACCACACATGCACACTATTTACTTCTTTTCCTGTCACGCAGAGTTTCGCTCACAAACATTATGTTTTAACACGTAGAAAAACAGACCCTGTCCACATGCTAAACCTTTCAAATCTTCACATGAAGTGCATTTATTCTCATTTTATTTAATCTTTCGTACATGAGGAGCTTTGGACACAATTAAAAAGCAACATACTGTTGGATCCAGAGACTGCATGTGAGTGAACAGTTTGGCCAAACACACTGTTACTGAGTCCATAAAGATGTAACACATGTTATAATTCTGTTTCAGATGTAGAGTTGGGTTCTCATAGCCTTTTCCAAGTTTGTAAAATAGCTTTGCTGCACCATTCAGCTCTCTCAAAACATCTGTTATCTTTTTCTTTTAAAGAGCCATATGGCTAAATAGCAAATATGTTATCTGAAAAGAAACCTTGAATATTAGAATGTATTAAGTACAGACATTTGTAAAATGTTCAGTTCTCAACTTGCTTAATGTTGTTGGAAGCTAAACTCATGGGATTTGAAAGTATTCTTTTAAAAGCATGGATTCTGGATTAATATTTGATAAAGTGCTAATTAGTATATTCTTTGTCTGTTCTCTGTCTATTCATACATAAAGGAAGGACATTCTCCGGATGGTAAAGACTATGCAAAGCAGATTACACAAGTAGACATGGCAGGTTAAAACTTTAAAGCAGCATTAATTGTTTTTGGCCACTTGGGGGCAGTGTAACATGCTGTAAACACAACATTGACATATTATCACTGTGTTAAGTCAAAATCTAGCGGACATGGAGAAACATAAGAATCATTTTGAGTCCAACCAATAAATGTTAGCCACGATGTGCACTCCTCTTTTAATTCTGTTTTGTTCTCCACCAACTCCTGAGGAAAATATCTGGCTCTTTAGCTGCTAAATGCCCCACTAGCTAGTCGCTAACTTTATCTGTCTACCATTTGCTGCAGGGCAGGTAGTGTACAGTGGGTTTAGCAGAGCTTTCTTGCTTCCTGCTGCGTCTGGAAACAGGGTCGTTGAGAGCGCCAGAGCGGAGAATCGAAACAGTAGTTGCGGCAAGCAAAACCAAGACAATGAGCTGAAAAACAGGAACACCTTTCACATTACTCATAGTCATGTGACCCATCGTTTATATAAAAACATGAATTAGTTCAGCTTTAATGCACCAATCATTTAGTAAGTATATAGGGCTAACATGGTCCACATGGTCCACAGTACAGTAAATGCAGCCCATGTAACAGTTGATAAGACTTTACATTCAAATAAATACCTTGTACACACTACAAATGTGGATTGTCACTTTAGAAAATATAAAGATGGAGACAAACGACGGAGTCAGCACTGGCGGTAAAATGAAATCATGAAATAGGGAGATAGAGAGAGAATGAAAGGGAGAAATGGATGGCGGTGGAAAGGTGAAGAAGATGTGGATGGGTGGTGGGGGGGAAGGCAGATTGTGTATGAGAGAGGCGTTTAATCCCCAGAAGCATCCTGACGGCAGCTGCTCTGTACAGATGGGGACGAAGGGATGCTGCAACACACACACACACACACACACACACACACACACACACACACACACACACACACACAAACAACCACGCGCAGTGTCACAGAGAAATAAAGCACTGTCGAATGTTGGAACCCTTTCCTAACACCCTCGAGGATCATGCTAAACATAAGGTAAGGGAGCTTGGTTGAGTTCCATTATTTCCCACTCTACAAAGGCCACTGGAGCTGTGTCATCAGCTGATTAATGAACACAATGCTCTTTCTTTCTCTCTGTCTCTCTCTCAATATGTTATCTAGGGGTTTTTTTTCTATCTATTTCATGCCGCAGCACAGAAGTTGGAATCCCTGGATTGTCTGGGGGAGTGAATGTGTTATGTCTGGTTCATTTCTTCAGTGAGGCTGCATGTATGCAAGCTCCATATGAACTCACTTCATCACGATCATATTCCTAAAAACTGCAGTTTGTCTCTGGGAAACACCAGCTGGTTTCAGCTACTCTCCAGTGTCTTATTGAGACACATGTAAATGACAAACTTTGACCCATGATTCCCATTGTTAGGCCCACAGTTATCCAATGCCATTCTGACTACTTCCACATTTGCTCTTACTTCTAACATTTTGACCTACTACAATATAGCTGAGATGCTGATGGAACAAGGCATTTTACCTGTTGAAATCTCCAGTATCCATTTACATGTTTTCCCAAGTTCTAAATTGATCTTAGAGGCCAATAAAGAATCAGAAACAGACATAGGAAGTGTCCCTTTGTAATCAATTGCAACTGAAATAATCCATGCCGAGCCCATTGACAGACACAATGTTAATGTTGAACGATTCCTAAAGCACCACATTACCTTCATTGCCAACATTTTTATAATTTAGGCATTTAATATGGCTACTGCAGTATGTTTAAGATTAAGATTAGTAAAAGACTGCAGCTTTAATAAATAATATATTCACAATATGATGGATCATGTGATGTGTGTATGTGAAAGAGATCGCCCATAGCCCTTCCTACCTCACTGAAACAACTCTAAATGAATGCTAATGTCGCTCCCTATATGCTGAATGTGTAAAAAGGCAGTTGTTTGCTAACAAGTTTGCCACATACATTTACATCAAAAGTTGATCATCTGTTACAGGTCGTTTCTGTTGCCACCAAAAAAAGTTTTTGCAGGTATTATTAAGGTTAAGCAACTAAAAAACATATGGATCATAATTACAGTTAGAAAAAGCCAATATTAATTTGTTGACAGGGCCCAAACTGTCAAGCATAAATTCAGACTAGCTACACGCAAACTTCTGAACATTAGCATTGGACATACATTTTACTCTGCAGATAATCCAATATAAACATAATTCCTAGAGATACTGGGCTGCTCTGATCCGAGCTGAGCACAGTCTGCAGTACAAACTTTTCCCAGCCACCTTTCAGGTCTAGACTTATATACTTAATATATTTAAACTCATTGAGGTAACATTATAACAGGCAATATAAAAAAAGAACATGGAAAGTGCAAAGTTGCAAAGTTTGTCTGCTAGATGCTTCACAAAGTATAGTCACTGTCACAGTCTACTAACACATCGACCAAGTTTCATCATCATCATCATCATCATCATCATCATCATGTCTTGTCTGTCTGCTAAAAGTCTGTTTAAATAAACCAGTGAATTGTACAGTAGCATAGTGTCTGTTATCAGTGTGAAACTGTGTGGACCTTTCATTTTTTTAAGGCAGGAATGTGGAGCAGCTAGAGCAGATACTTCTGAAGCTCTTGTTAGATATGTGAGTTATGTGAAACATCTCAGTCAATTATCCGAGAGTTTGAGAGACTACTGTTGTCTTTCTGCCTCGTCTGTGCAGGAGCTTGGCGCCAGGAGTTCGCTGCTAAATTGGAAACAACGTGAACAATTAAAAGATTTTAGAAAAAAACATCATAAAATAGAATGTGAGAACAACCAACCAGACCCACCAATTCATCCTGTTCGCATTTCTTGCCTCAATCTCACGCATTTCACCATTTTTAACCCTGTTGTTGTTTTTTTCTGTTTTTGGCGCCGTCACCTTGTTAATCTATCATCGCTGGTTCCATTTAAAGGTGGAGGATTTATTGTCCGCTGAAACTCAGAGGTGAGGTCACGCCGTATCAGAGTGGTGCGGACTGCGACAATAGCCATTGTTCCTGGGACCAACAGGAAGTGTCTGCATGGGACTTCCTGCTGCAGATAGTGTACCTCTGGAGGGCAGAGAGGTGTGTGTTTGTACGTGGGTTCATTTGTTTCTACAGTTGATGTCATCTCTAGTCCCTTCTCTGCAACATGGTGCTCATGGATATGCTTCTCTTTGTTAAATAAAAATAAATTGTAGGTGCAATCACAGCACAATGCAGTTATGAGATATAACCGTTACCTAATCAGCATTGAAATGACTGTTTTTCAATTTGAAAGAGGCCAATTGCATGTATGTAAACCTGTCTTCGGATGGAATCAAGATGAAACAGGCAAGTGCAACATACAATGCTGTACACACATACGCTCATACACAAAAGAGGGTTTATGTGATTGTGATCAGGTCCGTGAGTCCCTGTCTTTAGCTAAAGTCACTAAAAAAGTACAGAATGGCATCACGCTGCAAATTATCTGCTTGCACCCAACAAAATTGCCACTTAACTGCACTATCACAGTGTTTGATATGTGTCGGCCCAACAATGGGCCCCTCCGTACCTCTTTATTTCTCTGTGTCTACCCATGTGAAATTATAAACACGATCAATTTTGATAATGCAAGGGAGCAGCGGTATCCATCTTGATTATTCCTCCTCATGGAGAATTTTCTATTCTGTACTTTCTTTGCCTTTCCAAGGTAATGGTAACAATTTTCTCTTTTTAGTCTCACTCGTGGCTTCTTTCTCTCACTCACTGGTAAAATGTAGAGTCGTTTTTCTTTTCATCTTTTGCTGCAATCCTTTTTCCCGAAAGCCTTTTGACCTAAAAAGTAGGGTTTTGTTGATAGATTGATGCTTTCACACAGTGACATTAGCTGAATCGCCGGTGTTCAGAGGCCCGTGGTGCCACTCTGGAACAAATGCCCTGGAATTTTCCCAAATAATCCCCCTGTGTGCCTGTCTGTGTGTGGTGCAGCGTTGATCTCCAGGGGGAAATGGAAAGCATCTATCTATATATTTGTCTTTTTGTCAGTCTGTCTGCCTATCTTTTTACTAATCGTTGTCTTTATCGAAGGGGGATGGGGGGGATGGAGGTGCAGTAACCTTTGATGTGAAAGGAGATATAGATGAATATAGGGGGGTGGAGAGGGGCAGGAGACGTGGGATTTTGTGATGACAGCTATGATATTAACACTTGGTACAACATGGCATTATACCTTGACAGCAAGGTGAGAGAGAGAGAGAGAGAGAGAGAGAGAGAGACAGAGAAAGAGAGAAATTATGAAAGAAGAGACGGAAAAGAGAGAAAGAACATTTCTGTATGTCACATGAGAATGAAATGTCATCCATTCAAGCCTCCATTATTCAAGATAAATGTACCCATTACTGTAATTGTCCAGGTGGTGTTTCAGCAAAGAAGAGCATACCATCTCCAACTAATCAGACAACAGATTTAAGTTGTTTGACAAAACATAGTCTCCCAATGAAGAAAAGCTGCATAACCACTGATTTGGAGTCATATACAGGGTTTCTTTAATTTGAGTTTTTTCAGCGAAAACAATTACCTGCTGCATCAGTCACACATCTGCAGTGAGAATGAGCTGAAACAGTAGAGTTGTGAGCTGTAAAACCAAAACAATGAGCTTTAAGATGCTAAAACACTTCAGCTAGAGCTGAAGGAAAACTGCAGTCAATTGATAATTCTCTGTGAGTTTGTTGCAACTCCATTTACATTACACACATTATAATTGTATCCATTTTTATTATGAAATATATGAATTGGTGCAGCTTTAATACTGAAATTTAAACTGTGAGTATATACCTCTAAGGTGCTGCAAATGTATAACATGCTTAGACAGAGCAGGTATAAATATCAAAAGAAAAGTCCACTTTACAACATTTTCAACAGTAATTTACATTTTACAATTTACTTTGCAGTTAATCTGACCATTTGCTGGCTTTTCTTTGTCCCTCTAAATAACAGCCTCAAAAAGGTTATGGCAGGTAAGCCATGTTTTGCCTTACCTTCACTCAATTTGTCATTATTTTGTATTGGCTTCTCAAACCATATGACAAACTCACAGCTGAAATTCAAGAAGTTCTGAAAATCTTAGGTAAGTTCTTTGAGGTTGTTAAAGGGGATTCTGGGAAATGTAGGAACACTGAGAGAAAGTGTGCACAACAGAGAGCTCAACTGGAATGCATCAAAAACAGTAAATCATATCTTAACAACACAGACACACTAAACATCAATGTGTCACTAAAATGCATAAAAATATAGTTGTGTCTTGCCAGGGCAGTCTGAGTAATGTTGTCTTTACACGCACATGCAAGGTATTGTCAAGCCTCGCTAGCAGTGGGTCACAGCTGAGGGGAGTTCAGAGGGGCCAAGACCAGCACCGCCAACCCCCCTCTGCCCAAACACACACACACACACACACACACACACAGACTGCCTTGTCAAAGGACCCTTTGTGCGCTGTTGTTTTTTCAGGGGAAATTCTCTCTTTATTTCTCTGTAGGGAAAATAAAGCAGTGATCACCTAATCACACACACTGAGAAACCTAGTCAAGCCCACCATACACACACACACACACACACACACACACACACACACATGATTTATACAAATACATACTGTATGCTCAAACACATGCAGAAACACATACCCTGCACACAAACGTTTGTATTGACACATGTAAAAGACTACACGTTTACACACACATTTCGAGACATGGGCAAAAGGCAAACACACACTCACACACACACACACACGCACGCACGCACACACGCACGCACACACACACACACACACACACACACACACACACACAATGGGTCATTTATGTCCCTCTTTGCACCCCACATTCATACTTGGCAGGCGGGTGACGGCTCTGTTGTTTCAGTGACCTGGAGGAGAAGTTATGTGCTCTTAATTTATACAGCAGGAAACACACCTCTCTCTCTCTCTCTCTGTCTCTCTCACACACACACACACACACACACACACAAGGATTTTCTAAGTTAGAGATGTGTTTTATATGCAGCAAATGTCAACGAACAAAAGAGAGAGGGAAAGAGAGTGAAGAGTAAAGTAACCCAGAAACCTTTAGCTGCCCCAGGGCAGAGTGTAATATTGATGATGGTTGCAAGACATCAACTATGGACGCACACGCAGTGGTGTGCAGCAGCGCATGTTCAGGACCAAACCTTACAAAACCAAGACAGAAGCGGTGCTGTAGAAAATGAAATCCTGTAAAATAAGATGTGTATATAGTTGTGTGTGTGTGTGTGTGTGTGTGTGTGTGTGTGTGTGTGTGTGTGTGTGTGTGTGTGTTGTAGGCCTACCCACTGAGTGCTGTGCTCTCCCATGGGAACGCGAGCACAGCTGAGAGTAAATGGCAATTACTGTGTTTAACTGTTTTATCTGCGCTCAGAGGCAACCATACATCGCCGATTCCACAGAACATCATTAAAGCACACTTAAACACACAAACACACACTCAGAGTCACACACACACACACACACACACACACACACACACACACACACACACACACACACACACACACACACACTGTCACGTCTGCTAGGTTATCCATGCCTGTCACATCGTCATTTACTCAACCACGATAGAGTGATACAAATACCGGCAGACATATTTCAATATTCTGCTGGAGCAAATTATGATATCTGATTAGCGAATGATGGAAAAGGGCGTCACACTCTCACACACACACACACACACACACACACACACAGGCTCACACGGCAGTCTATCTAACACACACACACACACACACACACACACACACACACACGCACAGTTCATTGTTAATCCAGGACTATACAATTGATGGATAGACCCATCAGTCAAGTGTTATGATGTGGTCATTTATGATGATGATTTGTGATACCAGAACAGTTAAAGAGGAAGGTAGTATGGGACACAGCGATACAGTACCTGCCAGGCTTCAGTTCTTTTTAAACATGATTTTTTTTTAGGGCTTTTATAGCCTTGCACGATAGCTTGAGAATGACAGGTAAGTGGGGAGAGAGAAGGGATGACACGCTGCAAAGGGCTACAAAACCTTTTCAAAACCAGGCCACTGCCAAGGACTCCTCAGTCTGGTGAGCTAGAGGTCGCCCCCCAGGATTCAGTGTTACAGTAAAAATTAGTGTTACAGTAAAAATTAGTGTTACAGTAAAAATTAGGGCTGTCAATCAAATTAAAAAATGTAATCTAATTAATTACATACTCTGTGATTAATTAATCGAAATTAATCGCATACATAATTAACGGTGCCTAAAAAGAAAAAAAAAGGGTACTAAACAGTTGGTGACATTAAAGAACGGCTTGTTTATTGCTAAGGCCATATGGTCAAAATTAAATGTTTAATAATAATGTATAACAATAACAATAACTTATTTCACTAGTAAATTGCTGTTGAACGACAAAAACAACCACCAGATGGTAAAGGACATTTACAATAACTTCAAATGCACCACGAGCCTGTAGTTTACCAGTTTCATTGTGTTGTTTCTCCGACGGCAGCTGCAGATTGTTACATCCCGGTGTTGAATCCTCTACAGTAAAACACACTCAAACTTTACACCATTTAGCGTTAGCTGTCAGCATTTTAACAGTGTTTAACCCAGCTACTAGCTAGCGGTAGGCTAACGTTAGCTGCTGTCACGTTATTTTGACAGCCCTAGTAAAAATATATAGTAAAAAAGAGAAAATAATACAACACAGATGTAAAGAGCAATGAGAAGAAATGATGTAGTCACATATGTCAAGAGAAAGACATGAGTAGGAGGCAGTGATGTCTTTGGCACTTTAACCCCTCCAGTAAAATGCATTTATGGATTTTGCAGCCAGGTCTCAACATTCCTATGAATAACCTATGTTCAGTGCACTGAAGCCTTAAATAGAGCAATATCCCTTTAAAATGAGAAGAAGAATAACAGTAAAGTACTTTAAGAAATTACACTTACTTAGTCAATTAAAAATCCTAAAAGTATACATGTAACTGCACTGTTGGTAAATGCAGAAGCCATATTGGGGTTGGTAGATATTAGTAATATGTTTCTGTTGTCGTGTATAGCTTGGCTATTGCAATAATGCCTTGATTTAATGCTGTTTACATTTATAACTCGTACAGTAAAGCGGCTTGAATTTGAGTTTTGGGAGACCGAATAAACAGAGTAGAGAAAGGTACCTTCTCTCCACCTTAATGTGAGTTGGCATTTGACAGGGATGTGTCAGACATGTGTGAGTAATGAGAGAGAATGACTGTGTGTGTGTGTGTGTGTGTGTGTGTGTGTGTGTGTGTGTGTGTGTGTGTGTGCGTGTGCGTGCACACGCGTGTGCACAAACAGATTCAGAGAGAAAACCTCACTCTATAGCTGCTGTGGTGGTATGTGCTGTTGTTGCACGGACAGACAGATAGACAGATAGACAGTTGTTCATCGGCCAGTTGGCTGCCATGGTGGCTGGGCTAGCACACTGAGGTGGTCAGCATGAAATGGGTGGCACTGCATTTGTGTGTGTGTGTGTGTGTGTGTGTGTGTGTGTGTGTGTGTGTGTGTGTGTGTGTGTGTGTGTGTGTGTGTGTGTGTGTGTGTGTGATGTGTGTGACTCACTCCCACCTGCAGGGAAACAGAGCAGTGCCAGCCGCCAGGCTTGGAGAACATTAGTCACCATCAGGACCGACGTCTCCTTTTGATACACACACACACACACACACACACACACACACACACACACACACACACACACACACACACACACAAATATTCAGCACACCACTGAATAAAAAGTAGGTATCCTATATTCCAAGACAAAATGTGCCCACCTAAGAATAAAGTACATGATTCACCCACAGGGACTGAAAGCAAAAGTATGGAGAGGTTTTGATATTAACTGTGTTTTGTGGTGCTAAACTAAATATAAATCATTTCTATTTCAATGTTGAGACATTGTTACAATAATCATAAACCAACACCATTGGCAAGAAGATTGGCAGCCTTTTCAATCTATCTTATGTTGTGAGTCATGTTGGCTAATTTTATTTTATTTTTTTAAATCTGCTTGGTTGCTTTATGGCACGGAATAAGAGTAGGGCACTAATCTTGAGCAGTAAGGGACTGTATGAAAATGATCAGGGTGCGGAGGGGGTTGAACATTATGTTTCACTTTTTAAAGACCCTTTTGTTTGGATCCTTGACTAAGAGAACATTTGAATTATTCTCCCCACAAAAGTGCACAATACAGTTAAGATGCTGTGGTCTAATTTAAACCTTTATATCTATCTATCTATCTTCTTATTGTATATTCATAATTTCATATAGCCAACAAAATGTTACGGAAGTGCAATTTGCAATTGCCCCAAATTATGTAAAAAAAACCCAAAAACAATTATGCAATCATGCAATATCCCAGCCATTCTTTATTTCACTACCTTTCCTTTAGAAAAAAAAAAGATATCATATCTTTCTCCCTTTTCCAAACCCTCTAGTAATTTCCATGCAGTCCCTAAAGTGAGCTAACTGAGCTTCTAGAGTTTGGAAGGGATGAAAGGTTAAAAAAAAAAAGGCTTATAGGTGAAAAGTGTTCTGACCCCATTGGTGTTCAATAGAGGTAACAACTGTAAAGTCATAAACCAATTTATAGTGAAAAAGTACATTTTAAAATATGCATAGTCACATCTGTAAGTCATACTGCATTCAATCTCCAAAACCTGACTATCAGAAAGCTGATATCTAATGAAACCAGATGCAGTTAGTTCAGAATGAGGTGAATACCAGGGCAACAAAACGGCAGATTTTTCTCTTTTTCAGTACAAAATGAGACTTCAAGTGTGGTGTGACAGAGGAGCATCTCCATTACAACACTGATGAGAAATGAAACAGCTTTTACCACAAAGCAAATCAGGCTTTGGCGCTGAATCTGTGTGAGTGACACTGATCTCTCTGTGCATGTGTGTATGCCTGATCTTCATCCATCCATCTATCCATCCATCCATTTACTCTAAGCTCTTAAGCAGCGCTGCTGTTAAAAAGTCCCCTAAAACTCTAAGCCAAGAGCGATAACATAAGCGGCAGGAGGATAACGTTGATGTAATGTCAGACACACACAACTGACACCCAGTGTTACTCTCGTGTTAACAAAACCCATCACAGTCTGTCTGTCCGTCTGAAGGCGCGCGCTAATCTGCTCTTAATCACAAGCTCTTATTTACAAAAAAAATTTTTTGTATTAATGCAGCGGAAGGGGGATGGGAGGGAGGGGGAGGAGGATGGTGATTGTGATAGAGGTGATGGTGATGATGATTTTGTGATTAAAAAGATGCCATCGTTGTGTTGGTGGATTAGGACGGGCATGGAAATAGATTAGTTCTGCAGTGGTTTTTCGTCATGATTGGCAGGCCTCCAAAAACTCTCTCTCTCCCTTTTCTCTCTTGTTCTTTCTCCCACCTCTCTAAAGCACAGCTGTCTTGAGGTCTATGGTTTGTAGGCTGCTAGCACCGCCTGCTGGTAACGACAAACATAACTTCACTTTCATTTTAATCGAACAGGATTGTGCAGTGGTGAGGGAGATGGTGTTTGGGGGAGACGGCTTGACCAAAAAGCATCCTGTAGCACACAGGCTACATGGGAGTCAATGAAGTGTGTGATGAGTATAAACATGATGTCATAAAAAACAGTAAATGAGGGAATATCTTTTGAAAGGTTCCTCTAGTAGAGACTTGGAGCTGTTCTGGCAACCCTGTCTCCAATAAAATACATTAGTATACAACTAATTTGTTTCTCTATTTCTCCAATTGCTGCCTGGATTACACTACAGTATGTTCACTGGCAAAAATGTCCAGTCAAGAAAGGGAACTGTTCTTGTACCATAAAGTTGATGAGACATGGTTGGGTTGGATGGATGCACAAACTGCTGGACTGAGACACTAAAGACTTGCGCGTGGTTCTATTTAGGTAACAAAAAACACTTTGATTAAGTGAAAGATTGTGGTTTTTGGTTAAATATTCTTAAACTAAACACATCCTGTCTTGTGCTTCAGTTCACTGTGGCCTTTTTCAGTCTTTAACCAACACCAAAGGGCCATGAGTGCCTAAACATAACCTTAAAAAAACATGAATCAAGTTTGCTACGAGTGGATATTATATTGCAAGAGTGGATAATACATCATAAACAAATGCAATGTTTTGCAGATACGTTCAGTAAGAACATTTTACGACGTGGCGATGTGTTCAATGTAAACATGTCCTCATTCATTTCTAGGAGGCTGGATTGGTTTTGGAGGCTAGTGGGGCCTAATAACTTACTGGGAAACGTTCCTTTTCTTTTGATCCGTCACCCATTTACACTATATACACATTAACAGCTGGCATTGTGGATAGCTGGGTATTGCCTCACAGTGAGTAGAATCTGATTTTGATACCCAGTCTTATGTGTGGAGATTGCATATGTGTAATGTGTGTTGTTGTTTTTTAAATACAGGCAGATTTTAGACTCTGAATTAACTATTGACTTGAGGTTTTGAGTGGCAAACTTTCTGCAATCACCAACAGCACCCTGTGTGTTTTCCACTCAAAGCATGGGAATGCACTATATTTCACACACTATACTGGCAGCAGATCTACATCTGCAAAGATCTATACCGTGGTGCATTGCATTTGTCTCTGTGCCTTATCTATGGACCTCCTTAGATGAACATTTGTTTGCATCTCAAGAAGGAACTCTTAGCTCTTTGATTTTAACACCATCCAAAGGTATCTGTTGATGTTTATTGGGCCATATTGTTCTAGCTGTGCTGGACATGTTGATTTGTTGTGTACAAATGCAAGGTGCTTAAAGGACATTAGGGTGTCTTTTTCCTCTGAGTGTACAGTAAATGTGTGAAGTTCTGGAAAGAGAGACTGACCACTCCTCTGCCCTTCAGCATCAGCATCCTTCGCTCCTCTCTCTGCTTCCTCATTAGGCATTCTGAGAGAAACACAGCAAGTACACACACATATGTAAAAATGCACTACACTCACAGAACACACACACACACACAGTTTGATTCTAATTGGGTGACCCAAAGCCACTGATATCATCTGTTATGGTGTGAGACCATAATCTCACCCAGAGCGGCCTCTGCAGTCACACCGCCTCCGAAGAACACTGGAGGAGAGAGGGAATGTGGAGGAAGGGTAAAGAAAAGACAAATAGAAGACAAACTGGCCTGAGAAGGAAGGAGAAGAAGAGGAAGAACACAACAACAACAACAACGACAAAAACACAAAGTGGCGCCGAGTACATTAATTAGAATTTCAAATTGGACAAACTCAAGATGACAGCGTTGCACTTGTCAAATCAGATCATGCCCCAGTGGGGTGAGAGAGAGGGAAGAGAGGGAAGGAGGCACACTGCTCAGAGCCAAATACCACTCTCAGCAGCTGAATGGGTGCCATCTCTCTCTCTCTGTCTCTCTCTCTCTCTCTCTCTCTCTCTCCATTTCCTCTGATTACGCCAACCGCCTCCCCTCTGTCCCAACGTGAATGTCACGGCCGCCTTAACAAGAAGTGACAATTAAAACATCATCGGCGTCCTCAGGCTGAATGGGAGCGGCCTGCCAGGGTCCCTGCTTTCTCTGAGGGAGAGAGAGAGAGAGAGAGAGAGAGAGAGAGAGAGAGAGAGAGAGAGAGAGAGAGAATAAAAGAGATGGAGGAGCTGGAGGGAAAAATGCTATGAGCTGAGAGAAATGGAGAGAGAGATACATTGGCTAATATCTACTAACCTATTGTGCCAATTAAGCTAATTGAATTTAATTGAGATAAATGTATGCATTTTTAGATGTATGTATATGTGTATAAGGGATGGAACAAAGAAAACAACCATGAAACATACGGTGCACATCAGAAACTCTTTAAATCACTGTGTAATGGCAAAATCAGTAATACTGTGTCATCACATCATTTTTGTTATTTTATTCTCTCTCATAGATTGTGTCAGTTTACTTGTAATCAGATGTAACGAGCGGTTGTATGTTGGTAAAAAGGTTCTTTATAGCCCTACTCACTGTGAGTTACCAGTTTATATCAAAGTGTAACCTCTCAATGCCAGTATCTCCATCACTTCACACCATCAAAGTTACTTTGGGTTAACTTTTTATATGGTTACACATTTTTGCCTCAGTGCTTTATGAGCAACTTGTCCAATCAACACTTGTCAACCAAAGTGCATATCAAAGAAATAGCAACTCATATTCTGCTGCTCAGTGTTCCTGGAATGGTTTCAGTGAAGCTAACGTCCAACATGTCCTTAAACGTTCACACAACGTGTCCTCACCTGTCTAGATGTCATTTAGGTTATATTAGATGTCATTTTACTGTAATGATCCCTGTGGAAGAATAATGGTGCGAAGAGATTTATTTATATAATAATGATCATTAAACAAACTGTTGTGACCGTTTGAATTGGATTAGGCAGGCTAGATGGTGTTTGGCATTTTGGTGTGTGTGTGTGTATGTGTGTGTGTGTGTGTGTGTGTGTGTGTGTGTGTGTGTGTGTGTGTGTGTGTGTGTGTGTGTGTGTGTGTGCAGTGCAGTGCACTCACTGGGCCCTACACCAGCTGTGCCACTGCACACAAGGAAAAAAGCTGGTGCCAAGCTGGTGTCTTCACAAAGAGCCAAAAATCATCCAGCATGCAACAGGGCACCCCCCCCCACACACACACACACACACACACACAGACAGACAGTGAATGAATAATAAAGTGTGTCAAACCTGACCTATGCGGTCACTCTATTTAGACGTTTGCTTGTGACCACTTTAACCTCCTCTCCATCACACAGCACACACAAACACACACACACACACACACACACACATCACACACACACACACACACACACAGCACACACAGAGGCAGACATACTGGCAAGACCTCAGTTAACGATACATGAATTTAGTAGTGGACACAGTATCTTAGTTAGTGTGTGTGTGTGTGTGTGTGTGTGTGTGTGTGTGTGTGTGTGTGTGTGTGTGTGTGTGTGTGTGTGTGTGTGTGTGTGTGTGTGTGCACATGTGTGTGCAGAGCCAAACAGCCAAGGGCTCTCAGGTTTGATGGCTTTCTGTTATGACTCCATTATGCTGATGGCTTGGTTCTGTTCCAGGATCTCTATAAACACTTGCACTCCTCAGCATCATTAAGGATTGTGGAAGCGTCTCTGCAGAGCCTGGCTTGCCCCTCAAGTTCCTGAATTTCCGGTCCAAATGCAAGTTTAGTTCCAAAATAATAAAAAAAGGTTCTTGGTTCCCTGGGAAAGTTCCAGAAATGCTCTATGTCAGGAAACATTATTATTTTATTGACCATCTTTAACACAGTACTTTAAAATCAGGGCAAAATACATTAAATAATAATCATCATGAAACATTACAATATTCATATAGAAGGTCTCTTTCAAATGGGTGCAAATGTGTGATAGTCAGCTGAACATTTCCTGTGCTATATTTATAGTAAGAGACACCTCTATCCTATAATCCAAGACCATATTCACACAAACTTTGGGCCATTTTACAGATTAGTTTTTTTTTCATGAATGACCACATGATAGATACCATTTGTCCGGTACTACTGACTGAATAACATGTTCCATGAGGTAGAAAAGCAACTACTGCACTGTATGTTACATATGTACATATATTTGATGTTCTTTCCAAAAGGTAATGTTTGCAAAGCCCTAGAGCTGTAGATTTTAAATGTTAAAAAAAATAATAATTCTGTTGACAATACAACTGGTTAACACTTTGATACATTAACATGAACTCTGAAACAATGTAATAGACAGACAATTAAAAGGAAAATCTCACCCCCCCCCCAAAAAACAGTTTGTACCATCGTTGCGCAAGCTGTGGTTCACTGTAGAACTTTGAGAGAGCATGATTTTGTTTTTCATAACATACCCATATGAAGATGAGTTAATTAGGTAAATTAGTTAAAGTCTTCTTTGCAACTCTTACCAAGTGATATGAAATTCTCTGTAACTCTAACATCTCACATATGTTTTCTCTTTTTTTATGTTCAATCCCAGCCACAGCTGTATCCTTGGTTGGAAAGCAGCAGAATAAGCCACGGTGGCTGGATTACTGTAAGTTATTGTGCAGTATTGCATGAGACATTAGCCTACTTTTGTTAATTATTCTGGACACTTGTGTGTTTGTCATTAATTTAAGCTTAAAAGAAGATAAAGCACTGTGACACACTAGCCGCACAGCCGGCATACAGTATTAGTTACTGAGTTAGAACACAAATACTGCACATACATTGTTATACATTGTTTTCTTGTTGTATAGCAGTATTTTGTTATTGCATAAGAGCACTTCCTTATTGTACACACACTGGTCATTGTGCATGTGTGTGTGTGTGTGTGTGTGTGTGTGTGTGTGTGTGTGTGTGTGTGTGTGTGTGTGTGTGTGTGTGTGTGTGTGTGTGTTCCAGGCGTCTTCAACGCTGCTACACCAGGATAGTCCAGTCGCTGGGCGTGCGTCCATACTGTAAGAGAACAAAGGTCATGAGAAGGTCACAGGAGAGTCTTCCGGGGGCCCGAGCAGTAACAAAAAAAAATCTCATGTCGCTAAGTACTAAACTTCTTTCACCCGACGCCGACGCCGCTGCTTAATTGCGAGCAAAACACAAATCAAAAAAAATGAAATCAAATATCCGTGAGCAAATCTGCAAACTCAGCCACCAACAGAACACAACACAACACAACAGAGCAAAGGAACTATAATAAAAAATCAAAACAAAATGTTCCCCAAGCCGTGACAGCCGCAGAGACAAATCCAATTATTTGTGTCTCATGTTGCAAATTTGTTCTAATGGTCGAAGTGAGAAAGTAAATAAACGCCTGCGAAGGGGAAACAAAAGAATGTGATTTCTAATTAACTTGAAAGAGGAACAGCAGGGCGACTTAGTAAACCCATCTTTCATCTGCTGCCTCAGACCACTCGTTTGTTTGTTGCACAATGTTGTCTTGCAGAGGGGCGGGAGGAGGAGTGTGTGTGGGGGGGATAACACTGCACTGCTTCCCTCCAAATGAAATGTCAACAGACTTAACATCGCTGCGGAAAGGAGCGCAGCGTTTTCCAGCGTTTTGTCGATTTTATTGTTCATTAAGCTTCGCTGACGCCCGTTCTCTCCCCCCCGCACACACCAAATCTTCTTCCTCATCCTCCTCCTCTCCCACTTGTTCGAGGCTTCATTTGCAGCATCTTGGCTTTGAAGATCACGAAAGGCTGAGGCAATAATTGGGTTTGTGCAATTACAACAGGCTTAATGAGAGAATTTAGAAGTTTGTCTTGCCCCTATCTCCAACTCTCCACACTCCACTATTAGACCGGCAACTGTCGCTTTACTCCGCCCTTTCTCTCTCTCTCTCTCTCACTCACGCTCTCTCTCTGAAGACGAAGGAAGATGTTATCGGATATGAAGATGCGGTTAACACATTTATAACACACATCACGCATACACACAAGGCCTGGATGATGGAGGGAGCAGATATGCTAATTGCCTGAACAGAAAGACCAAAAAAAAAAAAAACAGAAAGTAAAGAGAGCTAGACAGAGAGAGACAAATACAAGAAAAGAGGACAGAAGTCCCTAGTTGAAGAGATAAACCACATCAACTGATCAAAGTGTTGAGAGGACATTTATGAGATCAGGAGAGATTAAAAAATGGAACCCAAAGGCCACTATTTTCTCATATCATGTAGACGTGTGAGCCTGCAGGGCATCCAGTGCCAAAGTAAAAGTCCTGTATTAAAAGTTCCATTCAACTAAAAGTACCAAAGTATTATCAGCTAAAATGTACTTTCAAGTCTCAGAAAAAAAAGTTTTAAGTACTTTTATACAAGATCAATTTTGGAGCAGTCTTTAAAATACTGATGGAGTAGGACAGAGAAAAAGAACTAACTTCTGCTACATGTTTGTCTTGTCTTTGCTTTCCTGTGAAATGTTAGAAAAGTTGATCTCTTTGGGCTTTTTATTTAAAAGTTTAGAAGGAACATGTCTATTTTGGTGGAACTGGTAACAACACATAGACATATTTCAGTAGTTTTGTCCCATCTATCTTTACCAATGTATTTTATAATCTTATCCTTATGCTTTTTAAATGAAATAAATCCTAATCTAAACAGAAACTACAGTTGTCAAATAAATATTAATAATATATTAATGAAAGTAGAATGTTTTCACATTACACACAAGCCTGAATTACACACTCGTGCTCAGTACCTATACATGCACTAAAAGCATAAAGTAGCATGAAATTGAAACACTCAAGTAAAGTACAAGTACCTCAAAACTATACTTAAGAATAGTACTTGTGTAAATGTGCGGTAAAAGTGAAAGCTAATAGCAAATTCACAGCTACTTGCAACAGTGTTATTACACCATGACTGTCTGTGGCGTTTGCAGTCTTTCAGTAATCTTGTAACCTGGAGGTAACCTACTTACAGTAATATCACAACTGAGCTGATAATGGCAGCAGTGAGGGGAGCTAAAATGCAAAAAAGCAACTCATTTGGTGAGTGATATTGTTGATTCAGTACTCTCAGTTTAGCTTGAGGATTCCATGTTACAAATTTAAATCTAAACAGGTTGTACGACGACTTAAAAAGCCAAACAAGTCATTAACACGGCCTCTCTCTGGTTTCAGAAGCTGGAAGATTATTAGGTTATTATGTTATTATTGTTAACAATGTGTCTTAAAATGTAACAGATTTGGCTGAAGTTTGGTGGACAGATAACACTTGCCCTAAGGATTTTTGTGGGGGGGGTTAAGCTCTGGGGCAGGGGACTTAAAGGAAAATGAACAGAAAGGTTTTGTACTGAGTGTGTGGCCAGATAGGAATTTGGTTTATGTTGCTATTTGTTGTGACCCTTGACTGCAAAGAGCAGAATGTTTTGATGTACGCTGTAGCGAGACCTTCTTAGTCTGATAGTGATCTCAACCATATGTGGGCCTTTCCCAGTACACGTGAGCAAATAAGGATCACATTCAAGCTCATACCCCTACAAATACTAGTCTCATTACACACACAATAACTGAAAGTCAGCCATACAGAACATGCTCATTAACACAAATTAAGCCTTCAGCAAAGAACATTATGAATCTGTTTCAACCTGTAGTGCTGCATAAACTGTAGAGGTGGCTTATGTTTATAGGCCCTGTACAGTAGTCATTACTCATTGTAATAATATTTCACTTATTACGTACTTGCAGGCAAGATAATGCATGCAGTGGGTTTAAATGAATGAGGACCAATGGGGGTTTGTTAAAGAAAACAACTTAATTCTTTTATCTCGTTAATGTTACATAATAATCACTCAGATAACATTCCAGTAATGCAATTATGGAGATACAAGATAAGTTAATATTTGGAGAGAATATTTGTTTTTGTTAGGTCTTGCCTTTCAACTATATTTTCAAATTAGTGAGTCAACATTTCTATTCATTTGTCTTTTTTATTGTTGGTTAGTAAATATGTGAGCACTAACAAGGCAGACGTTTACCAAATAATAAATGTTCTCGGCATTGTCATTTAGTAGCAAAACTGCAGCCCCTCATGCTTCCACCTTTTATTTTGTAGGATGCTGTTCTTCCCAATTTTTCTCCTACAATGACATCACTGAATGCTTAACTCAATGTAACATATTACTACATGGAAATAGAGTCAGAGGGTGACAGGAGTGTAAAGAACACAGATGTTCAACCAGCTGTTACTGAGCTAGGGGAAACATATGTGGTGTGTGTGTGTGTGTGTGTGTGTGTGTGTGTGTGTGTGTGTGTGTGTGTGTGTGTGTGTGTGTGTGTGTGTGTGTGTGTGTGTGCATCCACCAACCTGTATATCCGTGAGTTCCTTTGTTAACCGTTGAGTCAACTGTGAGTTGTTATCCTGGCAGGGGATGTGCAATTTCTAAAACACACAAAAACACTCTTTTTTTAGATAATTTCATCTCTGTAAATTGACTCGTCACAATATAAATCACGAGTATATAGAGAAATTAAGTTAACATGTTATGATATTAAAACAAGAAGCCGCAGGGTTCTGACAACCTTCTAAAGATGAAACTGTCCATGTGACCCAGAGCATCAGTCTTCAAAGCACTAAGATTCTAAAAATGTAAAAACTATTTACACATAATCCACTTCTTAATATGATACATGTAATAAAAGACAGCGTCACTTTTTTTTTTTACAGTGTAACTGAAATAAAAGGAGACTCTAGACACAAACTCCAACTTCCTTTAATTTAAGTCTGGCTCTAAAGCTCACTAATTAACACATTACACCTCATTTCTTTCATCCGACAAAAATCTAAGTGTAAAAATGTCAAGTTGCGGTTTTACAAGTGGTTTTGTGCTCAATTATTTCTTGGCACTTCCTGAAGTCTGGTCATCACAACGGGGTTGCTAGGAATCCAGCAGAGACTTCAGGAAGTGACTGCTCCCGGGCCAAGAAATAGGCTGGCATATAACAGATTCTTTATTTTTTTAACCTTTGAATAGAGCTAGGCTAACTGTTTAACTTGTTTCCAAGTCTTTTTGCTAAGCTATATGTACTATATGGTCTGTTTCTTACTGTCAGGACACAGCAAGTGATAGAACCCAAGGAGAGCTCATTGTGGTTCGCTCAGAAGGCTATAAATATGCAATGGTGAAATCAGATTAATCAGGATCAAATGCAGGCAGTGTCTTCGATGGGTCTGCTGCTGTCTCTTACCTCTCCCTGGTAAACAATGTGTCCGATGGGACAGATCATGGAGGCAGTACCGGAGCCAAACATCCCTTTGACCCGCTGCTGCTTCAGAGCCGAGCACAGCTGGCTCATGGTCAGGTAGCGCTCTGTCACCTTAAACTCATCCTGTGAGCAGAGAAGGTAGCGGAAGGACCACAGGAAATGGGATGACTAATTTGGAATATTTATCCATTCATGTTGACCTTTATGGTTTTTGTTTGTTTGTTAGTGGTGGGATGTGCACACAATTACTTTTTTAAATTTTTTTTTCTCACCCATTTCCTGGTCAGTTCCAGGACACTCAGTCGGGTCACACCTGGGAGTATGAGGCCATCCAAAGGTGGAGTTGCAAGTTCCTCCTCTGAACAAAACAATTACTGCAATTAATAAATACAACAACAACAAAAAACAAAAAACTTTTAAGGCAAGCTGGAATAAAAATAAAAAAAACTTGATTACTGAAGATGCTGTATACAATTATGCTGTAGTGACAAATCTGTGAAACATTAAGTGTCCAAAGCACACCTGAGTGGGAACATCGTTTGCATCTATGGTGCATTACGGAAGTTGAACCAACAACCCCTTTAGACCCCTTCACCTACAGCACAAAAATGTGATCGGTTGAGTCGGGTTCTGGTAGTGCCACTAACCTCCATCCTCATTGATCCAGTGCAGGAAGAGGTTCATGGTGCCTGCCTCAGTGATCTGGTGGTCCTCTCCGTACAGCCACAGCGCCTGCTGACACCCATGCTCCTCTGCTTCATACTGGGGGAACAAGGAACATCCGTAGTTCCTGCCGAAATCCAAAGCGACAAACAATTGCAATTACAAGTGTTTTTTGCAGTTACATTGCTGCATGCAACTTTAATACTGTACAGTGAAAGACAGAGAATTATTTTACCCCATGTCCCTCAAAAAGTCACCTATTTTCGGTCTATGTGTGTGTGTGTGTGTGTGTGTGTGTGTGTGTGTGTGTGTGTGTGTGTGTGTGTGTGTGTGTGTGAGAGAGAGAGAGAGAGAGAGAGAGAGAGAGAGAGAGAGAGAGAGAGAGAGAACTGTTTGACAAAGTTTTACATCTTTGAATTCAAGACAATATTTTGTGTTTTTATTGGGGCAGAACTGTCAAAAGCTTGATATTTCTGCTCCTTACACAACCATGGTTGAGTGCATTGATGGGTTATCAGTGAATAGAAACTAAAACATGCATACTGTTTGCGGCTACTTACCCTCCCATCTTGCAATCTCCAGTTCCTCCTTTCCAGGCCCGTGTGTACTTTGGGTCGGCCCACATGGACAGGGGCTCTGCCTTGTTCTTGAAGTAAGAGCCCACTTGACACAAGATCACATAGAGCAAGGCACTGCCAGGCTTCCTTAGACCCAGAGCGGGCTACAGTGGACACATAAACACATAGCAATGTATTTTATATGTCATTTAATTAAAAAGAATACACATTCTGCCTCCACATATTATTGAAGTACCTCACTATCCCCCTTACCTCAGTGGCAATAAATGTTGGTCTGATGTAGAGACTGGCAGAGTCTGAGTTAGGAACCCAGTCCTGGTCAGTCTCTACCAGTTGCCTGATACACTCCAGAAACTCGGACTCATCAAAGGCCTAGAGGAAGGAGAGAGGTGGAGAAAGAGAAAGATAAGGAGAGTGGAGGTGGAGTGGGAGAACAGAAAACACAAGTAAAGAACAGAACATAGGGTAGCTATGACACTTAGATGAAATATCAGAAGTGGAAGGTTGGAAGGTAATCATTTCTTCCATTCATCCATCCATCTCATTCCTCCATCTTACAGGTAAACACGCTCTCTTAGCAGTGATGGACATGCGTTTCAAGTTGAGCATGGGTCTGAAGAAGCGCAGTTGGTTGTCATCCCCACGGTACGCCTTCAACCCTTCATACAGCTGGTGAGAAGAGAAGAGGGTTGAGATCAGGGTCATAGTTAAGGTTTAACAAATACTGAGGTCATGATTTCAACCACCCCTACCCTATTCTAATTCCACCTTACATGATACTTTTTTTTTTTTTTTTTTAATTTTATTTAAGGAGAGAACTTCTTTCAAGGAAATTTCTCCAAAAATCAACAACTGTTCATAAACATATACGGAAATTAGTAAATGATCAGGAAGTTACAGGCCCATCAAATAAAGCAGTACAGGCTGTCAGACAGGCTGTCTGGAATACAGTTCTGGTGACGGAATAGAAAATGATTTATTTATTTAGTCAAAGCGGTGTCGCAACACTGGAATTTGCTGGTAAAATACCCACCATGTGTCACCAGGTTGCTAAAATTCCTGGAAATCAAATCAGGTTAAGTCAGTCTCCTGACATAATGTAACAAGAGAGGACAGGTAAAATCCATTTTAGAAGTTTGAATGCTTCCTGGTCGGCATACCTGTATGGCGTAATGTAGAGACGAAGTGGCTGGGTGGAGAGACAGGTTCCCAAAGGGCTTGATGAGCGGAGCCTGCCAGCCCTCACTCGCATTCCACTCTATGGTCAGCATGTGGTCAGTGAAGACGGTCCCGAAGGGAATCACGTCCGGTTTGGGCTTTGGAGTGGAGGACAGCTCGATAACCAGGTCAGCTGCCTGGTTACATATAACAGAACAGCAGAGCAAATAGTGACATTTAAGGAAAAGGTGTACATGTACCATAAAAGACAGGAACACCTAACTATGTTTACTTTGGCACGATCTCCACAGATGGTTATCAACCAAACCTAAAAATCTATCCTTTTTAACACACTCAGTGCGCCTGCAAAGCATAAGAAAACATCAATTGTTACTCATCAGACTTCTTTCTTCTTCCTTCTTCCCACTCGATTGTGACACACAATTGGATGACAAACATCACATCAGTGACAGAGTTAGAGTCCAAAAAAAACATTCAACTTGTTGCCTGTTATTCTGTTGTTCCATGTTTTTTCTCTCCAATCTGTGATTGGCCAGTAGAGGTTGCTGTAACATTGACAGTGTGATGGGATAACTCATGCAACATTAGCCACGGTTCTCACACCTCACACTTCAGTGCTGGAAAACCAGACACCAGACCAGTGAGACAGTAATGAGACGAAGTGATACAGAAAGGAACTGTAACTGAAAACAGGGTGCTATATGTATATCTTTCTAAACTACCCCATGCAGAGGTCAAATGTCATAGTTAGACAGAGTAGAATAGCATTATTTTAGCATTGAGAGGGCTTGGATCTGAGTCCAGTTTCTGCGTTCATTATGTCCTCCTCACTATCTTTATGATGTTGCAAGAAAAGCAGGTTGGAAAATACCGGTATGTGTAATAGAGCAAGTCTTTCCTACTATTCCAGGCTGAGTCATTGTTTTACAGTAAAGAGACATGTCTTCCTGGTATGCCATTCAGTTACGTGTCTGTTCCAATTGTCTGGGATTACACTGACTCGTCTTCCTCTCCTTCCTGGTGCAGAAGGAAGCTTGCACAATAATCCCAGATTACTGGAAAGTGTCAGGGGTGACAACAGTACAACACTGTGTGAATGTGATCACAGTACTGCATTGTTTTCTACTGCATTTTTTTTTCTTCAACTTTTTAGCATTACATCAAATTCTCATATACATAATAACATCTTCATTCATTTAATGTTCCTTTTTAAAAGTGTGTCTTCTCTGTTACTATTTATCTGCATTCTCCAAACCAAAGTCAACACTCATCCAGTGTGTGTTTGTGTGTGTGTGTGTGTGTGTGTGTGTGTGTGTGTGTGTGTGTGTGTGTGTGTGTGTGTGTGTGTGTGTGTGTGTGTGTGTGTGTGTCTGCACATGTCCACCCTAATCTGTACCTGATCCTGCTGTCTACTGCTCAAGCATTCAGGGTCAGAAAACAAGCAAAGCTCCAGCTACTTAGCGTGAGCTGGGAAAGTGGATTCTGCTGAGCAAGGAAGGGGAGGACAGGTACAGGAGTGGACACTGGTCGTGTCCTTCCCCTAATGGCGATCAGCTAAATTAAACGGTTTAGAAAAGGCTCACTTAGGGTGACAGAAAGGGGACTTTTTCCATGCACTGGAATATCCATTGGATTAGTTTTTCATGTTGTTTTTTTTGTCACAGTAAGAACACTGCTGGATGACTGAGGCTCTTAAGGTCTTACAGTGCTGCTCATTGCAACACGAGGACAAGAAACAGTGCTGGAATATCTTCTATGTGGAGCACCAGAGGGGATTCTTAAATGTCAGGAAGCCAAGGAATCATCAAGATGCTGCAGCTGGAGCAGCTACTGAGGGTAGGTGTTCTTTAATTATAATGGCATTTAGACAGCAGCCTTCATTTAGCATATGCGTTCCACAAACCAAACAGCCACAAGACAATTGAATAACTTGTTTCAATACCTTAAAGCTTGGTATTATGTTGTCAGCCATTGAAATGGTGGAGATGTAGCCGCTTCCCTGGAAACAAAACAAAAAATAATATGTTAACAATATAAACAGACTTCAAATATGCACTCTTTTCTTTTTTCTTCAAAAACAAAGTCAAAATATGTATTCACTACTAAACAAACATCACTACTTAACAAGCCTAGGGAAATGTTACAGGAGGGTTTAACCTGATGATCTGGATTGTGTTTATACAGTAGAGACAGTTTTGGTCAGTTTGAGCAATAAACTTAAGATTCAGTTACTTACTGAGTTTACATATTTCCTCACAACATATTGCAAACTTATTCTTCTTCATAAATCAATATAACTGCTTTAGAGACCCTATATGATCTTTGGTACTCTATCAGCATTGTACATTTTGGTAATTATCTAAGGCATAACAGTCATCAAGTTTCAGCTCAATGTGGAAGTCGAACATTCTAATTTTTATTTGTCCTATTACAAAATAAATCATTAGAGTAAAACCCCCTTGAGATGCACAATCTCGTTTTCAATGGGGCCCTTGAATTATATCATTATAGCTCTTTTTCTAGGATTTTTGGTTACAATTTAAAAACAGAAAATGTAAACAGAAACAGCCTTATAGAATGACGGTATGATTGGCTTTCACAGACTAAGCTACATAGGCCATGGCATTACATAAAGGCTAAGAGGTGACACTGCATGACAATCGTCAACATAGGAACTTCAAGTAGTCTGTCCGAAAACATTAGTAACTTTGTCTGTTTTAATAAAGGCTATTCATATTGTGTATAGACTTGCTGCCAGATTAAAGCACAACCTGCGTCACCAATATCTATCCCCAACATTCGCGCATATGTAGGCTACAGTAATTATAGGAGTCAATATTGTAGGATAAGTTACCTTCAGAGCAGTAGAGACGTCTGTGCACCTGTAACGTTAAACCGCTTACTGCTTGCTCAGGTTGAAACCAGTCCCATTACTGTGTTGTCATAACACCAAATATGCTAATGAACACAATTAATTTTGCAGCTCTGACGTAGTGACACGGAACTTGGCTCAGTGCCATTATCCATGTCTACTAGGGAGTTTCTTGCTTTTTTTTTTTGTCGTTGTTTATTTTATTTCAATGCAATATGGAACTTTCTGGGTGAGTTGGGCTGTGTAATTAGAAAGTTGTATTTGAGACACTAAAAAGGGGGGACAAACTGCTTAGGGTGTCCCTAAGCAGTTTGTGGTAAAAGTTAGTGGTAAAAGTTTTCATTTATTGCGCTTTTTCAAAACTAGACTATCCCACCATAAATATAACGTTGTCCCATAGCCTGTTATATTGGGTGCTGTGTCCCCCTCAAGCCGCAGGGAGGGGGTGCTGGATTACTTTTAGATTCGTGAACACCCACTTAGTTGTTTTTTTAAAAACTCTTTCTGTCTCGAGCGCTGAGCTTCAGAACTACCTGTGCGCGTGCTCCCTGTGTGCGTCTGGACAGTTGGCCAAACATTTCGTCGTGGATATTTGCTCCTGCAAGCTTTTACGAGGTAACAACCGAAGGCTGTTTGACAAAGAAACACAAAAGGTGTTCGTTTTTTACTTGGTGGTCAGAGCAGGTGCGTGTGTTAGCATGGAGAGAAATTTGCGCTCGAGTCACTGACGAATCTTTAAAAAACATATTCGTCCAACCCTAGCTGTCGAAGCCAGACGCATTTGTTTTGCTTATTTTATCGTCAAAGAGCAACTTATCTTGCACATTTACTGTAATGACATGAATTGGATACCCAGTTTATTATTATTATTTTTTTTAAATTTCAACTCGAGTTGTATGAGAGAAAATGATAAATGTACTATAATAAATGCTAATTGCGTTTGAAGTTCGTAAGCAAACTATTTTTGCTCGTTTGCACACCTGAAGCCTACTGTAAGGATACTTACCTATAGGTGATGCTTGAAATTTTAACACATTATCTTTAATCTTTTCACATTAGGAAGGTAGGATTGAAAATCAAAAATATTGTGGACTGGTTGGCATGATCTATTATTATTATTATTATTATTATTATTATTTGGAGTCTTTTATTAAGCTGTGTGTGGTTTAGGGAGGTTACAATTTGATTCTCCATCTATCCCTCCTTTTCTTTCTTCTCCATCGTCTTCCTTTGTTCAGTCCTTTCTTGGCTCCTGCTTGTTTTAAAGTTAAACACAAGAACTGTCTATGATTGCCACAGAATCTTGGAACTAAAACCTATTTGGCATTGAGTGGTTTGTATCATCCCATAGCTGTCTTTTTTTTCTTTTTTACATCGGGCTACTCCATATTGGTCTGAAATAATCCCAGTTATCTCTGTATGCTTGGCATTTATGTGTGTTTCCATGCTGCATTTCTACCTGCTCATTTCTGCCTCTAACCCTACAGTTAGTCCAACCAGAGAAAACCAGTCCTAAAGACTAAATGTGCCAGTTATCCAGTAGTACATCATAGTGTTATGTTGCACAGTGTAGGTCCTCTGCGAGCAGTCTCAAGTCTTTTATATGTCTATGTCCGTTTGCCTCCATTTTACTAACTTGACATGCAATTAAACTAAATATGTTCCGCTTCTCTCTCCTCAGTCGTCAGCCTCTCCTCTAGCCAGGAAGCCAGCACTGCAGCCCTGCCATCAGCAGCATGGACTATTACACGCCCCAGCCCAATCGTCGCCACAATCCCGTGGACAGCATCTGCCGCAAACTGCAGACCATTCAGTGGCGTGGTGACCGAGAGCCCAATTCACCTTTCCAGATTCCAAAACTCTCCTCCAGCAATTACGACAGTCCACAGAGTGGCCTCAGGCACAACCTGGAAAACATCCTGAAGAAAGGGACCCTCCACAGAGACGAGGGCGTTAAGGAGAAGGGGAGAGGGATGGGTATGCCAAGCTCTGCAGCTTCCCAGAGGAGCAGCCTGGGTCCCTCTGTCCCCATGTCCACCCCTTCCACCCCAGCATGCAACCCCGCCACGCCAACTAACGTCACATACACTATCACTAGCACTCTGGGTGAGAGGAGAGGTGCTGATGGGAGTGATTTAAGACAAGTTAAGACATGGCAGAGGTATTGTTCGACTCCCACGGGCCAGTCCAAAGACTCCCCTTACTTTACATTCACACGAGGGCCCCAGTCGGTGCTGCCCGAGAGCGAGAGGGCGAGCAGGAGCCCACCTCTGTGTCGTACCTTCACCCCAAACCAAAGCACCCTCTCCTACAACCTCAAATTCTGCTCAGGGGACATGGGGAACTCGACAGAGTATGAGCTGCCCTACCCAGCTCTGGTTGTGAAAAGACTGTCCATGGGAGACGGAGGTAGGAAGTGGCGGCTTCTGGCCAGATTGGATGTGCAGCTTGTTTTAGCCGGGTTACCTGCAGTGAACACAAAACAGATTCAGCATGAAAGGTTCATTCTTGACCTTGGAAACCGTAGCTTGATAAAGAGCTTTCAGAGAAATATCATGGTCTTCATCAACAGATGAAGTTTTTATATTTGCTGAGCAAAATCCATCCACTGGTGAGGAGTGTGAGATGCAGTTGAAAGCATTGGAAAAAGTGTATAAGTGGACCTTGGGTTAAGATTTATTTGTGTAACAAAATGGATTACTTGATCTAAGCTTTAGTAATAATGGCACCAGCGAGGAATGCTTGACATGATGATTCCTGGACATAAGTATAAGGTTGTTGACTGGAGGTTTTGTGTCTTGGGAGGAAAGTAAGGTTTTTATTATTTGATTTAAGTTTGATTTACCAAACAGAGAATCTGGTAGTAACTGCAAAATAGAAATAATGAGAAGACGGAAAATTCAGCTACCTTTTTTATAAAATAGAAGAATAGGGACAAATGCTTTAAAATCATGAAAATTCCAGTCCGTGTTAACCTCTAGAAGAGCAAATTTGGTGCTGAAAAGGTTAGTCATACAAATAATAAAAAAAATGAGAGAGAGAGAGAGAGAGAGAGAGAGAGAGAGAGCGCGAGAGCGCGCTAGGGCTTCAGGAGAAAGCACTAGGCATTTTATGCAGAACTGATGTCTTTGAAGGGATATTTTGCTGTGCTAAGGTCTCCCTACTCACAGGCCTGTTGTTTGAACTACGTTCTGTTTCTCAAACTTAAAACCAAACTCAGATTTAACTGTTATACGAGATTGAATGTTACCAGCCAGCCGCCATTCTGTGTTAATACGTACGTCACCCACCAGTGGGAGCGTTTATTGGTCCGGTATGGCACATTGCATTCTGGTAGCTGTAGGTTTTCTACCCTACAGCTAGGGTAGCTAGACACATAAGGGAATATCACAGCTTCTTTTCTCTGGTAATGTGGTGAAATACTTCTTTAAGTCTTTTTGTGTCAATATCTACTTCAAAACCTACACTATTTCAGATTTGTCGCTTAAATGTTCCATACTCCTAAATTAAAACATGTTTAATCAATGCAGCATGAAAAAAAACTGCATTGCCCAGAGAGTGGGAAGAACAATTGTTAATTGGGGGGGGGGCAGTGGCTAGTTACTATTTGTAGCTCCAAACTAACTTGCTTTATGTAACGTGACGCATGGTGTGTCTGGCCATCACACTGTGACAATAGTTGCTGTGTCTTGTGAAAAATGTATGATGTGCTTGCTTTACTACTGTACGCAACTCAATACACTCTGTGTTTGTGTTGCATATTCATGCTCAGGATCCTCAATGGTTTCTGAAAACAGGAAGGAGACTATGGCAGAAATCAGCCTAATCTGTGAGGAGAATCTGCTCGATACCATCTTCCATGCCTGTGACACCCAGCGCCGAGGTACGCACAGGGTCATTCATGGTTGGGTCCCGCATTTCAGTCTTCCAGCAAGCTGAATATTGCCGCCTAATGATGAATTAATACTTGTCATTGTCTCATTGAGTATAGTATTTCCAGTGTGTTTTTCCGCGTAGAAGGCAGAAGTAATTCCCTCTGATCCCAACAGTCACACAGTATCAGCATTGTGTCTTCCTCTTGTGCCTCCTAGCATTTGCAACACAATCTCTTGCGTTTATTTCCGCATCCTTCAAGTTTTCTCATCAGTTCAGAATGTTTTCTAAACATTTTAAACGTTTTTCTGGAGTGAACCATCTTGTGCAGCAGAGGTATGGTATATGGTTTATTTAAAGAAGTACAGAGGACATGGTATTTTATTTGTTTGTAATTTTTAGTGCCTGATTTTCAGGATTTTCTAACTATTTTTGAAGAGGTAGATTTCCCTTTTTTTTTCTTTTTTTTTCTTTCACCTCTGCAAGTTTCAGTCTCTTCTGTTGTTTGTGCTGTTCAGGTGACAAGTGTTTTATTTTGGTTTCTTTCTATCTACCTCAATCCTCTTCGGGTCTATTTTAATGTAAAAAATAATTTCAAAACACTATCCCTTTTTTCATACGTGAAATTGAAAAAGAAAATACAAATAATTGTGTAGGTCTTCAGTTAAAATGGGAATCAGCCATGATTGGTCTGATTTACCTCTGTTAGATTTTATTTGTGGTTAAGCATACTTGCTGTGTAAGTATATCAGATTTCTGTCTAATTCAGCTTTGTGTTATGTTGTATATTAAACTTAACAGTCTTGGGAAATAGTACCATATGTAAAGATGTGAAGATAGTAGAAGATACAAGGTCAAGGTAAACTTTATTATCCACAAGTAGGAAATTCATGTACATACAGTACATGGAGCTTTGCCAGTGGTTGAGTTTTTAGTGAGGAGGGTATGAATTTTGGAAGACGTGGTCATTGAAAGCATTTGTCAAAGGAAAGAAAACTAGTCCACAGTTCAGACTACTGTTGTGATAACTATGGAAAGGCTGAAGACCTTTTTAAGAAGTCAAGTCAGCATTGACAAATGTGTGAAACCAACTGCAAAAAACAGTTAATGGTTACTGCTTTTGCTGCCTTTACCTCTAACCGAACAAAGGAAAAAAAGATTTAGGAGAAGGGAGTAATATATTAACCATCGGTTCTAACTGGGTCAACGGATCCAACGATAAGAGAATATTTCTCTTTGTGTCTCTGTGTTACTGTCTTCTCCCAGGTAAAGTGTACGTGTCTCACATTGTGGACTACCTGCGGCACACGACCAGTCGCAGCTCACAAGACAGCGGACTAGAGGACCTTTGCAACATGCTCGATCCAGAACACAAAGACGTCTCCATTGACCTGGATACTTACCACGCCGTCATGAAGGAGTGGATTGATGACTGCCGGAACAACGGGTACTGAAAAGCAGACATTATAAATGAAGGGCTTGATACCGTATGCATATGATTATTTCATTAAAAATGGGATTTTTTTTTTTAGGGGGGGTGGAAACGTTTAGTAAGTGAATGTCCTGGAAGGTCTGAAGTCAAGCTTTTGCAAGTATTCATGCAGCTGGAGTGGCTGTAAGCGGAATGCTGAATCCATGTCCAGCAGTTCTGTTCTGTAATTGCAGTTTGGAAGAGCTCTTTTAGGCTGTCAAAAAACAATCATAAATCAATAGTGGATTAATTGTTGGATAAAATATCAGCTTATTGCTGGCACGCTATCTTCTGTTCAGGGTTTTGTCTTGCTAGAGTACCTATTTTAAATTGTAGGTGTGACAGTTGGAAGATTACCTTTTAGAAACTTAAATGTAACTTAAAAGTGTGAGTCCTGGCCCAGTTTCAGAGGTGGCGTTTATAGCCATGGACAATAAACAGTTTGTGTTGGCTAATTTTCTGATGAAGATCTGCACTCTGATTATTTGCTCCACGTTTGCTCTTTCCTTCTACACATTTGAAGTTGCAGAGTTTCCAACCTTTTTAACGTGGCTTGAAAAAGGCGAAGACGGCTTGCACCATCTCTACCAGTAGCCTACTGTGGTTTCTTTTAAGCCTTTCAGGGAAGACCTACTCATATGTTCTGTTTGAGTTATGCAAGTAGATATTGTGTAGGCGGCTTATGCGTCGATGAGAGATTACTGGTGAGAATGTTCCCCCTCCATAGTTTGAGCTGTGTGCATCTACATTACATTTACCAGGGTGTCTTTTGTCTCAGAGGCAAGTCTGCGTCATAATGGACTCTGTCAGGTCTACATGAAATGTGCATTTGACATCTCTGGTCTAGTGTGCTATGACTCAGATGGTGGATTGAAACTGAAAGTCAAAATATTTGCTATTATACTATATTCATTTATCTCTTATGCAAGTGGTCATATTTTGACATGCATACCAGAGAGAGATGATGCATTTTAACATTTTATGTTCTGATTTAAAAGAAATGGCCTGATGTGTGGGCTGTAAATAAAGCTAAAGACTTACATACTTTAAAGGACTGTAACTGCTACAATAGAGGTCCAATCTTGTTACTGACTAGACCAAAGGGTCCCTGCAACAACTGTGGGTGAAGGCATGCTTATGTAAATGTGTAGTGCTGGCCAAACATTAGTTTAACTGTCAAATGAGTAAGGACTGTGCACCAGCCAGCAAGCTCTCTTGGCAGTATGTTCAGGGTCTTTTTGTACATAAAGTAGAAGAAGAGTTTCAGACTGAGCAGAGACTGTTTTTAGTGCAAAATGTGCCAGGAACACAGCAAACGGTTCAACAAATCCCTTCAAACATGTTTTCAGGGGTCAAAAAAAAGTGCGTGACTGCTACATCCTATAAAAAGATCGTGAAAATAATCGATCTTGCACATTTTAATATTGGATTTCCTTTGTTGTATCTCAGGCAAGAGCCGACAGATGACGCCACTCAGGACTCAGTCAAACTCCGAGACAGCCTGTCTGGTGAGTGTGCATTTTAATCACTTGTATGTTTGCTTTTCATTTCCTTGCATTGTACACACATCTGATTTTGATGATGCCTCAAGCTTTCTTAATTTTTGTGTGTATTGGATCTTTGTGTTTTAGCCAAGAGGTCCGTGTTGCTCAATATGACCTCAGGAAGCTTGGAGGCCTTTGGAGGCGAGGCATCCAGAGCAGAATTGTAAGTGATGTGAACGTACATGTTTGTGTAAAAAAGCAATACTATACCTTTTTTATTTGGATGTTTGACTCCTTGATGTATAAACCTAAGTTGTATTGGCCCATGCGCAGGTGTTAAATTGTGATTTGTGAGGAGGGGGAGCTGTGGTCAAAGGAGATTGGGGGTTGGGTATGGGCGGCCACACTGTTAACAGTTTTCATAGGGACTATTTCCTCAGTAGAATAATGTGTGTGTGTGTGTGTGTGTGTGTGTGTGTGTGTGTGTGTGTCCTCAGTGAGACCTCTGAGCTGGTGTGTTGTGTTGCCGACCTCCAGATGAGCAACCAAAAGTTCCAGGAGGAGGTGAAGAAGCTGAAGCAGGTGGTGGAGGCCATGGAGGACAGCAACCAGAAGTTAGCAGAGGAGAATGAGGACCTCCGCAATCAGGCCAGGGTGTAAGATGTACTTTCATGCAAATGCACACCACAGATTTATTTTGGCACGCTGTGGTTTGTTGACTTCATTCGTTTGTCCTCTTGCACAGTAACCAACAGCTGGCCCAGAAAGAGAAGATGCTGAACGAGGAGGTGGAGGAGATGAAGGCCAGTCTGAGCTGCACAGAGGAAGGCAGAGCTCGTGCCTCCGCACACAGCAAACATGTGGTCAGTCAACAATCAGGCAGTACAAAGATGATCTATAAAAGTGCTATAGAAGTTTCTTTGTTACAAGGGTTTCTTCCCCTACACTATGTTTAGACAGTTGCAGCTGAAGTGTACTGTACTGCATTGCAAAAAAAAGTCAAAGCATCAAAAAAAGAACAGAAGTTCAACATAGTCTTGCAAAGCTGGAAAAGAGAGCCATGCCAGCCATAGAATGTATGAAGGTAAACCTCATAAACGTAACCTACCATTCAATTTAGAAAATGTTTAGACCGATTTTAAAAAATTATGCCAGCTTTGAACAAGTCCACATCCCAGATTACATTTAATTTAATAAAATGGCGAAATGATTCAACAACATAGTCTTTCACAGATTTTACAATATCATTTTAGATAGACTTTCTTTCTAACGTTCAAGTCAAGCTGTCAGAATATAATGGAACAGAAAATGTAGGAATGAGCAGGCGTTTGCGTAGTTGCTATTGATTGATATTTATTTTATTTTTTATTTTTTTACTTCTTTTCAGGAAAGAGAGAACCAGAGTCTCATTGCCAAGATTGCTTTTCTTCAGGAAGAGGTACTTCACTGTCCGAAGATAACTTTGAGGAGTTGACTGTAAAATCAATGACCTGACCTCACAGGGAATCAGTAGTGCTCACCCTTTCATAGATAGCTTACACAGAGTATATTGCTATACTGGGAGTCTGTTCATAAAAGCATGTGACCGGCTGCCCTAACTCCTCTCTGATGGCTCCCCAGAACTTTAAGGTTACCGTGGAGATGGACGAGCTTCAGAGGAGAATTACACAGCTGTGTGACATTAACACTGAGCTTCAGGTACCTTTTTACTAGCTGTCCATTATCATTTATAGATTTTGCTCTGTGTTATTACATGTGTCCTACAGTGTCCTCTTCTTCTTTCTTTCTTGCCCTCTGACATTTTTTGTGTATTTCCGCTTTCCTTCCTCACAAAATGACCTTTTTAAATTGTAAATCTGTCTTAGGCACATTAGTAATACTGTCGACCATGCTACCGTTTTCTTTATGTTATGTAATTTCCCTTGCCCTGTCCTCAGGTGCAAATTCAATCTGTTGATTCTGTCCTTAGTGAAAAGGAAGCTGTGATACTAGAGGTCAGTGCCTTATGTTCTATTATCCATGTTGCTGTCGCTGTAAAGCTCGTATCAGTTCTGATCTTTCTATACATAACATTCCTTTAATCCATTTAGATAACACTGGTTCAGTGACAAACCTTGTAAAAAAAATAAATAAATAATAATTCGCTTCAGCTACCAATTTTGTTTAATAAATAATATATATATATATAAAATATCATAAAGTAACTTAACCTTGCCCTCTTTTCTCTACGAAACTCAAACTGCTCTTCTGTCGTTTACCTCCTTTTACAGAAGAGCAGACAGATAAGTGAGCTTAAGTCGGCAGTGGAGGAATACTCCTCTATCACAGAGGTCAGTGTGTCATCTTGTTATTTCAGTTTTTATGTATCAACAACCCCCACTAGTTTCTCCCAGATGCTCGTGCATTGCTTTCACTTGTTTCTGATCTCTTTGCTCGCTTTGCCTAATGCCAACGCAGCCATTTTATATGCTCCGTATGAACCGTTTGCTCTATTTCCACTGCTTCTTAGCTGAAATGAGTTTGCAGAAAATCAATGGAAGCAATGGAAAATGGTAAATGAGATTTGAAAAAGTCCCAGAAGAAAGCATATCAGATGTTTTAATTACGGATCAGTGACACTTGAATAGGATTAGAAATACTGGCTATGATCTTCAGGTATTCATTTTATTTTTCAAAATGTTTTGGAACTATTTGGGGAAAATAATCAAGTGTTTAAAGCTAAATGTGATATTCTAAGTCAACATCAATTTTGCCATGTCAGCTTTTTCACTTTACAGACAACCCTCTGCTGTGTCCAGTGTGCATCAGCATGTGTGTCATTTGTATTGTGGTTGTGGTGACTGACTGTGGGAAATAAAACACCTGCAGTCTTTCCACACACAGGTCTTGTACTCGACAGATTTGTTCTAGTGGGGAAAAGGTAGGAACCATAGTTGACTTCTAAAGTCATGTTTATTTCTCTGTTGTTGATTCCAGCTGCTGAGGGCAGACAAGAGCAAGCTGGAGAACCAGATGCAGATGATGCACCCAGACCTGGCTGGGTAAGTGAACCAAGAATAACCTGGGAGTGAAGGGGTCTGGGGTATTAGGGGTTGAGGGACTACTAACGAAATAGACATTAGCCATCTTTCATTTTTTCACACTATGAATTTATGGAAGAGAAATCCTCTAAGCCTCAAACGGTATCTCATTTTAAAAAAAATTAAAATAAAAAATTGTGTGTTCTCGTCTAACTTTGGAAAAGATTTGTCCGTTACTAGCTTCTCTAATGAAAGCCTTTGTTTGCACCCAACCTCTCTACCCCCGTTCGTCCTGTCTGTTCCAGGGCTGGTCTGTCCCTGTCGGCGGCCTACAGGTTGAACCAGAGCAGCTCAGGATCCCTACAGACAGAACTGGCTTTGGCACAGTCACCACTGGAGGTCAGTACTCCCTTCATTTGCACACCTTTTCTTTTCATGAATTCTGTTTTTCTTCTTTCTCCTGTTCTCAATGTCATCTCTTATTCGCGTCTTTTGTTTTCTCTCATTTTCTCTTGCACACTGTCTGACATGTATTCCCATTTCTCTGAACGCACTGTTTCAGTCTGCAGCCTTTTATTTCTGAAAGAGAATTCATCTTTCTAGTAGCAACCACACTGATACAAATATAAACTTGAAAGCGCTCTACATAGATACAGCATTCACACCGACCAACCACTTCAACAGGCACAGCTAGTTTTACAATGTTATGCAGTCTCAGTTTATCGTGCCCCTGATCCCAGCTGCAGTTCTGAGAAGTTTTATGCCTACAGGCAGAGTGATTAATCTCTATAGACTTTTCTTCCACAGACTGTTGGGCGTCTCACAAATTTCACACACAATACAAAGCACTGTGTGCACTTCTTAACATGCTGTGTACTTTGCACAATCCAGCCTCTTATTTAGAATTAGACTGGTGGAAAGTGTTTTAAGTCTCTTTTGCTCGTTTGGGTAAATATATTGCTGTCTCTTGCAGCCCCCCCACGGAGTTGACCTTTTGTCCACCACTATGAGCTTTGCCTCCCCGATGGATGAGACGCTGGACAGGGAAGTGTTGCTGATGCTGCAGGGACCCAACCCTGAACACATGGCTCTGGAGTTCAAGACCCTCCTAAATAAACTGGTAACCAAGTGTGAAGCTCTGACTTGCACTAAAATTGCCCGTAGTGGACAACTGGCATCTATAAAACCATCCCCTTGTTCTGTTTGACTTGCAACTGACTGTAAATGTCAATCAACACAAAATTAGCATGGCATAAGCTGTAGCATTATGTAAAAACATTTTTGATACAAAGAAAAGCGTTTTTAAAAGATTCAGCTTAAATGATCAATTATCAACCCTTTGCAAGGCATTTTATTGTTGTACCATAATGTGGAAGTTTTGAGACTTGACTTAACTTTAACAATTTGCTCGGAATCCCATTACGTGAGTTGTTAGCATTTGTGGGTCTATTTGGATAGTCTTCCCTTTCCAGGTGAAACTCAGGACTATTGAGAGCAACTGTTGACATTTCCTAAAAGGTGACAGTCATCTTGAAGTTTTAGTCAAATTCAATTACTGCCAGGTTAAGAGTGCTTAGGCTCTCTCATATGAGCACAGAACAATTAGAATAGTGTGATGTAACAGTTTAATGAATGAATTTAAACCTCTTGTCTGTCTTAAGCACTTGTGTCTAATGTTGTGCATGAGACATTTTCAATTCTTGACTTTCCATCTTAAAGTATTTTTCTCTTATGACATGCTTTCACTTTATGTCCCTCAGAAAAGTGATTTCAGAGAAGAAAGCGACTCTGTCTTGTCTACAGCTAGAGGCTTGCTGGACGACCGCGCACAGCCAGCGGGCAACGACGACACCAGTCTCCAGGTCAGATACACTTTCACAGACATGTTTAAATGTTGTCATCAGTGTCCGCCTACCTATGGCACTTGATGTAAGCTTGAGGCAAGTTGCAGGTTCACAGTGTATTGCAGTGTTAGTGCCTGTGTGCGTTCCTATATTTTTGCATATGCATAGGGGTTGATATTAGGCTGAAAAGGGCCATCTCAGGACTTTTGTTTTGAATATATATGAATCATGAAATGATGTAGTGTGATCTCTCACCTGTTGAACTCCTTTTCTATCTATCACTGCCTATCTGCTCTTTCTCTCCTTCCCACCCACTATCTCGCCTCTCTGGAGATCTCACTTATATAACTCTCCAACAGGCCCCATCCAAGCAGTGCTGTTTAGTCAGTGTGTTGTACCATGAACACAACCCACTCCCCTCCTCCCTCACTCCAGCTTTCTGTATCTCTCCGTCTCTCTTTCTCTCTCTCCCCCCTCCTCATGCATTGTTGCCACTCTGCATTCATTAGCCACGTACTGTCATACAGCAGTAAACATAGCAAATGAGACAGAAATCATTAGTGGAGCAGAGCTTTGCTAGTACAAATCTGTCTTCTGTTGTTTCTTCGGTGTGCCGGCTGACGTGGAAAGATTTTGTTTTTAGTTAGGTGTCAGAACTTTTTGGAGGCGTAAGAGACACCTAGCTCTTCAGGCCAAGCGGTTGACCCTGGGCATTGTCTTCCCACAGAAGGTGCAGGCCAAGCTGGACGCGAGGAGGGTGGACTGGGCCCTCAGCCTGGACCAGCTGGCCCAGTACACAGACTCACTGGAGAAGGAGCTGATCAAAATGGCCAGTAACTTGAGGAGGTCCCGCACTGAGATCCTGCACCTTTCAGTCAGGTGAGCAAAGCTTTGTTGTCTGCGCTCCATTAAAATCAGTAGGCAGTCAGAAATGTATGAGCTGCTGAATGCTGAAGTGAGTGACGGTGTTTGAGAATTGCTGTGAGAGCAAAAGAATGTGAAATGGATGTACCAGAGGAAGATGGAAGAGAACCATTGGCAGTGAATCTTATGCTGGCTCATTAATGACAACTTGACTATAAGGTAGGAAAACCTTTCTTTGAGGAGGAGTTGCTTTTGTGCAGTAGTGATCTCATTGGTTACATTAAACCCTAGTAGGCAGGGCTTAAGAATTCATTTTCTGGCTAAGTAAGGTAAAACTGACGCCCCTAAAATAGACTGAAGAATTAGCAAGAACGCTAGAAGCTGATTTAAATCTAGCAGTGGAATTACTAACTGGGAAAAAAGCTGTCTAGCCATAATAAGGCTATCTAGGTTAGCTGGTTAGCCTAGCTGACCTTCCATGTTTATACAAGTCTATAGCTGTCTCTATACGCTGGTTAGGGTGCCTGTGGAGCTCCTAAATAAGTTGATAAAATAAGTAACTGAGCAGAGCTAAAGAGGATTTTATTCAACCAATTAAGTTATTTCTGCCATTAGAGTAGATCTGCCTGTCACAAGTCCATATCTGTAAAACTTAATCACAGCACCACGCGCTACTTCATGTCAGACCCCTGCATGTGGGTATCTGCTCTCCAGTGCTCTGTCTCAGTTGGCCAGCCAGTTGTGCTGAGTGGGGGAAAGACCTGTCAATCATGCTGACCTCAATGACCCCAAAGGGCCCGCCTCACTAGGTCTGGGTCTGTGCCAACTCTGGACTTCACTCTGACTCTGTGATGGGTTTGCCTTGGGTCGTGTGTGTGTGAGTGTGAGTGTACCTGTGTGTGTCTGTTTGTATGTGTGTTCATGGAAACGGCCATCCCCTTCAGATATATAACGGCGCTAGAGTGGAACAGTATGAGACCAGAGAGAGAGAACTGGTCAGGCTGTCCATCTCACATTATTGGTCCTTACTTACCAGGGTGAACTTTAGAAAACTGAAGAGGGCTCGTTGTTGGTATAGTTCTACCTCCTGCTCTGGAGTGGTTGGGATATTGTTACAATACAGAATGTTTAGAGTAAGACTGGACTACAAGTCAGTGCTAGGACACATTTTAGGTTCTGTGTAGTCTGAGATTAGATTAGAGGGTCGGGCTGGGACTGGATCTACAAACCGTGAAGTGAAGAAACCGTTACTGGGCCAGTCAGAGAACTGGCGCTGGTCACCCTGGGCAACAAAATGGGACACTGCATGGGCCTGCGGATTGGGTACAGTATGTCTACTGTACTGTCTTCTAGGATCTCTGTGCATGCGTTTTTCTAGCTGTCTGGACAGTGACGAGTGCTTTCGTAATCTGGGTGTTTTTCAATTAATGAGATTTTGTATTGTTACATGCAGGGTGCAGGAGCAGGAGAACCAGAAGCGGCAGCTCTGTGAGGAGCTGGAGCAGCTAAAGACACATCAGGACAGCAGAGAGGCCTCATGCCAGACACCTGCACCAGAGGAAGAGGTCAGAGAGGAAGGCAGGATGTGCAGGCTAGATCATGGGCCTATATCTAATAAACAACAACAACAGCAGCCACTTGCTTTCACTATTCTCATAAATAATGTAATCTTAAAGGCAGGGTTTGTTATGTCGAAACGCTAGCAACATTTAAAATACCATCTCCTCTGGGTTCCGTCTATACCCTCCCCCTGCCCTTAGGGCTCCGACCCACACACAGACGTGCATGAGCACCGCTGCTTCAGAGCGAAGAAAGAACTGCAATTTTACTTAATGTCTCATTTATCGTTAAGCAAACGGCTAATATTATCATACTGAATGTTTAAAACAAACATGACTACTGTTAGCAGTGTGGCAACGACGCGCATTGAGCTCACACGGGAGGGGTAGAGTACGTGCAGCAGGGCAAGGAGGCGTTTCATTGGTTCTTTCCCAGAGGACCGCGAGGCAGTGATTGGTGGACGTTTTGACAGGATTACAGCAGCTACAGATCACTGATCTTTTTCGCTCCTTTTTCAGAGGCAATACGTTATTATTGTTGTTAGGGTGTAAAGACCGTTTCAAACTATATATTAAAAAAAATAAGGGTACATTAGAAATAGTTACCAACCCTGCCTTTTAATTTGTACTCACTATACATTGTTTTTAGAATTTTCAATGAAATGTACTCATCGTCTGGGACACTGTTTAAATGCTCACTGGCATAAAAGTCATATTGGGTTTGGAATATATTCAACTTTGATGATTTATGTGTGTGTTTTGCATGTTGCGTGGATTAACATTGGATATTGGAAGGTTTGCTTGGAGAGCCGTGACAGACCTCATGCTGTATTCAGACAGATGGAGTATCTGGTAGAGGAGAGTTGAGTGCGAGTTGGCGGCTGAAGTGGACATGTGCACCCACACACATGCAAAATTAGATGCAAGCACACACCTACACACGGCTCCTTGCACAAAATTCACTGACACGTGCTTGAACATTTCCATTACAGCACCATTTTTACTGCAAAATACAATGACTTTGGTGCTGAAGTAGATAGATTTGTTTACAGTAACCTTTGAAGTAATTTATTCAATATAGCTCTGAAGCAGGGAAGAACCACTATAATTAACTGATTCCCTGGTATTTGTTAATCAACAAAAAGAACCGTAATAAAAAGAAAAGAAACTGAGATCTGTTTTGTTACATTTTTATTTTGCTGACAGCTTTGTTAATAAGTAATCATTGCTGTGATTTTGACAGAAAACACGTTTGTCCAGTACATTCTTTCTCAGGGGTGTCTGTTGGAAAGTAAGCAGTGGTGGTGCTCTTTTCAATTATGGAGGCCGTTACTGCTGAACTTCAGCCTCATCACCTCCAGTCCTTCAGTTGGATTTTGCCACAGTGGCATTTGTTACATTCATGTCAGCTTTACACACCTTTTATTGAGACTTTGTCTTTCCCTTCTTTCTTTTTTTTTAGCCTGGAGATGACTTGGACTGGGATGAGGAGTTCGCCCTTCAAGACTTCCTGAAGAACGAGTTAGCAGAGAGGAATTGCAGAGAACAGGGCGGGCGAACGGACAGAGGTGAGGAGGAGGACGGGGAGGAGAAGTGGACCGTGGTCGACACAGCTGGAGAGGGAGAAGCGAGGGACACTTCCACGCCTCTGTCGGCCCTCTCTGGGGAGGCCCAGCTTGGGCATGGTGCAGCAGGCGGGGGTCAAGGTGAGTGGGGACATGAAGGTAAAACCACCAGCCAACAGTTCAACTGCTAAGTGACAATTTTAACTTTATTCATAGAGAGCCACTACATGGAATAATACTGCTATACTGCAGCAATTTGTTTGTGAATGGCTATCAACAGATTGAATCTTCAAAATGTATCTCAGGAAAACTTGGGAACTGAGGAGTCTTTCTTCAACCTTTTTAAAATCCAGTATACACCAAAATTAGCCCAGAGCTAACTGGAACCTCATAAAGCCAAGCCAAATAGGGCTAAATATAGTTTTAATATTTGTGTAACCCCATTCTGACCCCCACTCACCCTGTTCCTACTT